>NW_007097616.1:327773-334296 GCF_000164805.1 Carlito syrichta
TTTTTTTTTTTTTTTTTTTTTGTAGAGATGAGGTCTTACTATGCATGTTTCCAAGGCTGGTCTCGAACTCTAGGGCTCAAGCAATCCTCTCACCTTTGCCTCCCAAAGTGCTGGGATTACAGGCGTGAGCCACCATTCCAGGCTTCATCAATAGAGAATTATCACCTTTTTAAACTGGGAAACTGATGCTTTGAAAAGCAAATACATTTCCAAGCGTGGAGTTAATGATAAAGCTGGAAAAACGTAAAAGGTTCCCTGTTCCTCTCTTCACTATCAATAGGTGACTTAGATTTGGATGCCAAGTCAAATTTCTCCTAGAACTATATCCTCCATGGTAACTTATTAAAGAGTAAATCAAAGTTTGCTTTAAGAGAAAAGTAAATACACTCAACTTTCCATACAATACCAGACCCCGAGTTCACTTCCTGGTTCCACTGTTGACTCAGGTTACAATCCTAGATAAGTGATACCACACTTAGGCCCTGGGCTCAAGAGCGCAAAGCCAAGGTGAGAGCCCCCCGTGTCAGCAAGCCCCCCAATCCCCAGAATACCCAGAGACGGGGAGGTGCTGTGTCTAGCGGAGGCTGTGTGTCCCAGGGAGGAAAGTAGACAAAGGGTGATGCAGTACACAGCGCTGCGAGCAGGCGCAAGCAGCTTGTCCTTATGTCTCTGTAAGTGAGGAAAGGGGTCACCCATTTGTCACATCGCCAATAAAACCCTGACGTCCTTTGGCTCCGTACTTACCCGTAATTATTGGGAGTGAGATGGGAAGGGCTGCACTTTGAGACTCAGATGGCAGGGAGGAATGAGAACAAAGTCGACAAGAGTCAACTCTAATCACACAGTGAGCATTTTCAAAGAAATAAATAAAAATAGCCAGAAGTGGGTCAGCGCTTACAGTGAGGTTAGAGACAGGAAATTGGGACAGACGTCCAGTCCTGTGCAGAGGGCGAGAAGTTTTCTTTTAGAAATACAAACTCGTACTATCTTTCCAATCTGATTCTTTGTTTTTTCCTTTTTCATCATTGCTCTGTCTTTTGGATACATGGAAAATACACACGCACGCACACGCGCACACACACACACACACACACACACACACACACACACACACACACACACAGACAAAAGGAAGAGTGCTGTCGGATCCTTGCTCCATCTTCTCAATTCCAAGACTCTCTCTTTTTTCCTGAGGCTGAAGAAAAAAGATACTTAAAAAGAATTCACTTGAGAGGCAGGCAGGAAGGGAAAATAGAATATACACTTTGCCTGTCTTTAAGGTTTTGGCAACCTCGGTACATGTCGCTAAAGGGGGAAAAGGTAGCAAACCAGATGAAAAGCACTGTGTGTTGGCGTGCTTTACCTGTTCCCGAGCAGGCCTGCCTCACCCCAGCATCCCCTACCCCGATCACTTCTCCCCCCAATCTGTGGCATCTGGAGAGTGGCACACACTGTAGACATGTATGAGTGGACTCATGCACACACAGGACGCATGCACATTGTACATACATGTGGCACACATGCATACACAGCATAAACACATGCCTGTACACACACACGCACCGTGCTCATGTACACATCATGCAAACACTCATGAGACACATATACTCACAGTATATAGACAGGATACCCATGCACACACGGTCAATAGACATGGCATCCATGCGTGCGCACACAGTACCCATTCATACACATGGTGCATACACGACACCCAGGTACATACAGAGTAGACACGCATAAGCTAAAAGGTGGTTCCTGCTCTCTCTTTAGCAGTTTTTGTTAGCTCCCACGCTTAGCAGGATTTCATTTCCTTATGGCCTCAGTAAAGTGATTGGGGCACACTTAATGGGCTTACCAAAAAAAGAGAGAAAGAGTGTGTGTGTGGGTGTGTGCGCGTGTGTGTGCGCGCGCACGCAGTCAACCCTGCTGTGCATTCATCCTGAGCCTTGGTTTTAAGTTGCAGATCATCAGGGCCAGAGGAATTGGCAAGATGGGGTCGTTTGGTGAGAGCTGTCATGTTTCACTGGTAATTTGCTGCAGCACTGAAATATATACTTCTTCCAAAGGTATCTTCTTTCAATCCACTGAAAAATAAAAGGAACTCTCAGGCTAGACCAAATAAATAACACATATATGCATGTGTGCATAGATACAAACATACATAACTAAGATGTGAGATGTGTAGCAAAGTATACAGGCACACTGACTCAAGGGGGAGTCTGGGTGTGGAAGCGGGTTCTACCTTTCTGCCCTATTTTCCTCCTGGAGAGAGAGAAGAGAAACGGCGCCTAAATGCAGAGTCAGCCCACGAGCCGTCATGCATGAGTCTTTCTAGGGCAGACAGGAGAGCAGCAGCCCCTTTCCGAATTTTGGTTCCGATGCAGAATGTCTCCAGGGCCTACGACAGCCCCCGCACGGCTAGCCAGCAGAACTCTCTAGGCTGCGGTCAGTTAGCCGTGTTGCACAGGAAGGCATCTGCTTTCACTTATCTAAGAACTCGAGCATGGGGCCTGGGAGCTCTGGCCCAACAGAGCCTCCTGGTTGGCTGTGAGAAGGTTGGGCTTCTAGAAGACGCAGCATTTACCTGTGCGTTAAACTCCCAGAAGCCAAAGATCTGGAAAGGTTGTCTTAAAACCATACCATTTTAAAAGATCTGTTTGGGATTAATTCAGCCTAAAAGCAGATTAAGCAAACATAGACCCACTGAAAAATCGACAAGAATATATTATTATTATTTTTAGCTTGGGGTTTTTGGGGTGGGATTTTGGATGAGTGGAAGGGAAGCGACACAGTCGAGATAAACTCCTTCAAAGCAAATGAGCAAAATGCCCTTTTCTATTACTAGTTTTAAAAAAAAAAATGACAGAGTCACACAAGAGAGGAAATGAAAAGGGAAATTTTTAGACTTCTCATCTGTCCAGAAAGCCCCGGGCCTGTTTCAGAACCCCGTAAGGGCAACTGTCAGGCCTGCGGTCGGTGCACTGCAATCCCAAGAGGCCTTGCGTCAGCAGCCATTATATCAATAAGGAAGTACAATCACCAAACCACAAGCCAGCTTCTTTTCTAAGCACACATGTTGCTTTAGAGGGTTTTAAAACAAGCGACTTTCCTGTTTTTGAAACCTGTGAATCCACAGGTCTTACAGGTTACTCAAATTATCTTATCACTTGCAGCACGAATTTCAAAATTGCTTACTGCAGCCTTCCCCACCCCCGGAGGCACAGACATCCATTTACTCACCAGAATCCTTATTTACAGTACTGTGTTGCCAACTGCTGACACAGAAAGGGAAAAAATACTAGTTACACATTAAGCTTTAAGGTTAAAGTGTCTGTGCCAGACACTGTCCAAGCGCCATTTATTCAGCTGACCTAAAGGCAAGATGACCACACTGAAGAAAATTCAACAGAAACAGTTTTGCGGTCAGGGCAGCATTCCTTAATAGAGTCAGACTGTTTTTCATGCAAATGCATGCACATGCCTGCAAATGTCGTGTAAGAAATCATCACAATTCACAGGAAACTATCCAACTTGTCGCAGGGTGTGCAGTGCAGCAAATCTGTTGGCAACTTTTAGGTACAACCAAAAGGCAACCCAATCCTCCTATGAGGTTGCTGCCCCAGTTGGGGGAAATCCACGTAGCAAAGCATAGGAAGAGGACCCTATGAGGGCATGGGTGAAAGTGTAAACTGCTCGGTCTAAATCCTCGATGGCATGCAAGCCAGACTTGTTTTTCTCTTGGGCAAATACAAAGATTCAGATTAAAGAGTGCATTATAGAACTGATGAGATAAATCCACAAACAAACGTCTCTCTTTTCTGCTCAGCTCAGCAGCTTGAGAAAGGTGTGCCAAACTTAACAGCTGCATTCGATAGCCATCTCCTGGTTTAACTTCTACCCTGGCCAGTGGCCACTTGGCGTTGCTCAAGCAATGCCTGCAGACTTCATCATGTGCTCTCTTGCTAGAAGCGTCCCTCCTAAGGCCAACCTGAAGTTCACAGAGGGCTTCCGGAAGGTAGTTCACATTCTGTCTCCAGTGTCTGCCCAATCAGAATGAGAATAAACAACTAGTGAACTTTATCCTGCAGTTACAACCAGTGACCTCGAAGCCCACTTCACAGAATCCACATGGCAATCATGAATCCAGCAGACACTTATCTAACCTCACACTTTTCCGTCTTTTTGGGTTAGAATCAACACTTAGCTCATCAACACACACACACACACACACACACACACACACACAGACACACACACACCTTCCAAAAAAGAACCTGCTCTCAGTCTGAGCATGCCGGTATTTTGTTTATCTTATTTTATTTTTCTGCATTCCACTAAATCTGCTAGCACTGAAATGTTTAGATAGACACTCTAAAGCCAATGCACTGTAATTTTTATGTTTGAGGGAAGGTTCTTTCAAAACAGACAAAATTCTCCCTCTCATGAAATGTGGAGTGTGAATGAGGCCACGCCAAAAAGTGCCAGAAGTAAATCTCCCAAAGATTATAACCAGCCTACCTTGTAGAAAATAATACATCCTTGTAGAAAAATTAAATAAAATAAAAGAATTCCAGACCTCCCACACAGACCCAATAGGTATTTTTAGTCATAATAATTTGTTGGCAAGAGGCCTATTATGTTTGTATGGAAAGCATTGCACTCTTTAACCATGTTTTAAAAATAATAACTTTTTCTCCTTTAGAAAAGACATTACTATAAAGTGAACATGAGGTAAAGATGGAACAGTTTTCTGATCCCTTTGGACTGTAGTCATTAGGACTCTTAGACCTAAGAATTCTTGCCTGACTATGAGTTTGCTGGACAATTGCTCAACCGCCCTCTTGCTCTAGCTATGTAGACCACAGCTCTTGCCTCCCTGCAGGGGACAAGCATTGACCAATGAAGCAAACACTGACTCTCTCCACTTATACCGCCACTGACACTCCATACCCAGGCCTGTGCCACCAGGCCCGCTTCCAGGACTGTGGACTGTGTGTTCCCTGCTATCCTGGGCCTTCCAGCTCTGGTGCCAATAAGGGCACTAGGTAATGGGTACTTCTGGTGAAGGACACCAGAGGAGAGCTTCCCGTCACCTATGGAATTTCTCCACTTGGGGTCATTACCAACCCTGTCTGCTCAGACCAGCAGAGTATAGAGGAAAAGAAGTATAGGCAGATGAAAGATGGAACTTCGTGTCTTTCTCCAAAACAGCTCCTTGTATCATATAATTTATTTATCTGGAACGACGAAAATACCCTGAAAGGAACTCCACCGATGTTAGCTTGGGATGTTTACAGAGGATGCCTGGTAGAATAGTTTCTGTTGAGTTGTTTTCTTAACACAAAGAAATGTAAAAGGTTTTGTAGTTACTCTTGAAGGAATGACCTAGTTGGAAGTATGAGCTGTTGTAAGCAAGTCTTTTAAAGCTCATTTAAAATTTCTATTATGAAAATTCTCAAGCTTCTCAATAAAAGAGCATATAGCACAATGAATCTCCAAATATCCATCACTCAGATCAACAATTACCTGAATTTTTTTCGCATTTGCTTTATTTTTTTGTCTTTTACTTTTTTTCTCTTTGCCGAAATGTTTTAAAGAACATCCCAGGCCTCCTGTCATTTCACCCTTTCCTACTTGAGTATCCGTCTCTAAAATGCATGGACATTTCCTTACCTAGCCAGTCCCATGAAGATGCTTTTTTTTTTTTTTTTTTTTTAATACAGGGTCTCACTCCACTGCCCAGGCTGGAGTGCAGTAGCGTGATCATGGCTCACTGCAACCTCGACCTCCTAAATTCAAGTGATCCCACTGCCTGAGCTTCATGAGTAGCTGAGACTACAGACTTGTGCCACAACACATGGCTAATTTTTTATAGAGATGGGGTCTCACTATGTTGCCCAGGCTGGTCCCAAACTCTTGCCCTCAGGCAATCCTCCTACCTCAGCCTCCAAAAATACCAGGATTACAGATGTGAGCCACTACTCCCAGCCACATGAAGATCTCTTTTAAAAGTAAGACAAAAAGTCAGCTTTGCGGCGATAACAAATAGCACCTGGATATTGACGCTTGTGATAGCATTTCCAGAGACCACAACCTACAGAATCAAAAAGTACCAAATCTCAAAGGTACTTGGGCAGAAGCAAGATGATGTGTTCTGTAAGACAGAGTTCAAGCATTCAAAAAGGGGCCCCCGAAATGACAAAGACAAGTGATGATGAGGCGTCTGAATAATGAGTAAAATAAAGGCAGCATTTCTAAATAAATATATTTATGCATGCAACTCTAAATATACAAAGGACTAAGTCAATAAATTAAAATTTTAACTCAAAATCTGACTATTTCACTTGCATCATTCAAAGTTCGTATATTCAGCTGGGATCGGTGGCTCAGCCTGGAATCCCGCGCCTTTGGGCGACTGAGGTGAGTGGATTGCCTGAGCCCGTGGATTCGAGACCCGCCTAGCCAGGCGAGACCTCATCTCTACAATAAATCAAAAAAATTAGCCGGGCGTGGTAGCGTGCGC
>NW_007097616.1:334402-340804 GCF_000164805.1 Carlito syrichta
GAGACTCCAACTCAAAAAAAAAAAAAAAAAGGTCATATATTCAAGATGCTCCTTCCCCCAAAAAAACCATAACATTTTTGTAACCTACCCATTGGGAAATAGGGCATTGCCTCATATTGGGGTTGCATATATATAGTATCTTCAACCCATCACCTACCAGCCTCTGTCAAGCCTACTCTTCCTAACAAGGGCACTTCTAGAATGTCTAGCAAGCCGGGCTCGGTGGCTCAGCCTGTAATCCCACGCTTTGGGAGGCTGAGGTGAGGGATTGCCTGAACCCGTGGGTTCGAGACCCACCAGGGCAACTTGGCAAGACCTCATCTCTACAATAAATCAAAAAAATTAGCCGGGTGAGGTAGCGTGCACCTGTAGTTCCAGCCACTTGGAAGGCTGAGCGGAAGGGTCGCCAGAGCCCAGCAGGTCGAGGCTGCGGTGGCCGGGAGCAGCCACTGCACTCCAGTCTGGGCGACGGAGTGAGACTCCAACTCAAAAAAAAAGAATGTCTACCAGATGCCGGCACTACACCAAGCCCTGAGTATATATGTCCCTATTTGCACACTGGCCCTGTGAGGAACATTCTATCCCCTCATTTATTCAGGGGAGAAAATGGAAGCTTCAAAAACAATGAGTTATTGTCCCAAAAAGATAAAGGTGGAACTTAAGTCTGACTTATTCTGCCTGCTGTCTGTGTACTCTTTTTCTCTCTTCTCTCAAGTAGCACTGGTGTAGATTCGCCCTAAACCATGTGACAATGTCAAGGTTTCTATTCCATACTTAAATTAAAGAGAACTGGGAGGTTGTGGGAAGGATTTAGCATGTGCATGATCACAGGATAGCTATCACTTCATTTTGTCACAGCCAAATCATTGTTTCCGGCTATGACAGTCTAACGGCAAACAATGGATGACACCACCAAACGGTGGCTCTGTTTCTGCTAACACAACAAAAATAGCCCAAACGTTTGCAGAAGGGCTTGATGGCGGGGCAGCTGAATGTACGTGGGCTTTGGTCATACCCTCCACATGCCGTTAGTGCTTGTGTAAGTTGACACATCTTCCTAACAGAGTTACTAACTCCATTGTGAGAATTATTCTCTGCCACCTCCTCTCATATTAACTTACCATGAGATAAGAAGAGAAACAGCAAACTCAGCCCTGATCAGACACGTGGTCTAGCACATACAGGTCTGTGCTATGTACAAAAGCAAAACAAAAACTTGTGACTTCCAGGCCTGAAGCGGTGGCTCATGCCTGTAATCTCAACACTTTGGGAGGCCAAGGCGGGAGGATTGTCAGAAGTTCGAGACCCACCTGAACTGCACAGTAAAACTTCATCTGTACAAAAATTCGAAAATTTAGCCAGGCGTCGTAGCACGCGCCTATGGTCCCAACTATTTGGGAGGCTAATGGGGAAGGATCCCTGAACCCCAGGAGGTCGAGGCTACAGGGAGCTGTGATATTGCCACTGCACTCCAGCCTGGGCTACATAAGAAGACCCTCACCAAAAAAACAAACAAAAACGAAAAAACCTGTGGCTCCTTGTTTAGCTCACCCCTGAACTTCAGGGTGATCCCCAGAAAACCATTTAGTCTTTCTTTACTGCAGTTTCTTGATCATGACCATGGGTGAAGCAACCAAAAAATATCCAATTAAGGGGAAAAGCACTACATAAATGCTAGGAGGCTAGGACTTAAATAGCCACATATGGTTTAGGGAAAACTCGCCAGTGCATCAGCTAGCAGTAAAAACATGCAGGAGCAAAATGATCTGGCTGGAAATGAACTGCAAATTGATAAACATTTAGTTGCTAATGCAGTGTTTATTATTTTTTACTAGGATAAAAATTAACTTGTGCGGCCTTAGCCAGCAAACACATTGAACTCTACCATCTGGGTAGGGGAATCGGTATTTCTGTAGCCTCGGGTTACAGGTTACTGTTGCCAGCTTTGATTTTTTTTGCAAATAGACCCTGGTGTGTCCAGATAGCAGAACTGGGAGATGCCTCTGGGAAGCACAAATGTGCTCAAGAGGGAGTGTAGGGCCGCCCCGGCATCCAACCTTTCCCTAGAAGAGGTTTCCTTAAGTGCCGGAGAATGGCCTTGAGCCTGGAAGTCAGCCGGGGCTGTGAGGCAACAACTTTGCCTGGGAAGCTGGGGGTGCCAGGGAGCATGGGGAGGGGAGCCGGGCGCATGGAGCATGGAGGGGTGTGCAGGGGTGTGCGGGACAAGGGGACAGGTCGAGCCAGAGAAGGCGGGACAGACAGACGCGGGCGGCCCCGTGACAGCTCCAGCGGCCCAGCTGCAGCTGCCGGCCCCTCCCCGGGGCCCTTTTCCATCAGCTTTGAAAGCAGCTGGATCAATTTACTCCGGAGCCCTGCAGGATCACAGTCTGAATTATGACTCATGGAAATCCCCTCCCTTTCAGAGAATCAGGTAGCTTTCAAACTCCCAACAATTAATGGTCCTTTGGGTCCAAAGGGAATAGCAGAAAAGCAAACAAACAAACAAAAAAACCAGACTGCCAGCTTGGTTTCCAGCAAATTAGAGGGAGTGGGCGGCTGAGGTATGAGTAATGTTATCCTGTAGAGTGTGGTCTTCTTTGACGTCAGCGAAATGTCTCTCTCCCTCCCGTTTTCTCCCTCTTGTCCCCTGTCCTCACCCTCCTCCTTGCCTCTTTATGTCAAAGAGACGGATGGCATAGGGTAGCGGTGGAAAATTGCTCCCAGTTTTGCGACATAGCTCACAGGCTCAGAAGATTCCCACATTTTCAAAAATAAAGGGTATTGTGGGAGGTGGGTAGGTTAGCAAGACAAAAATACAAGCCACTCGGTGAGGGAAGAGGGGAAAGGCTGCTGGGAAGCAGACAGTAACCACCACTGGCGTACATTCTGCCCTGCATCTTGCCCGATTAGCAGTTCTGTCAGAGGGAACATTCTTCCTGTGGCAGACACACTCAGCTCCAGTTGGCCTGAAATAGTATCCTGGAGAGCAAGCACCCTGCGCCTGGCTGCTGTTTCTGTGGGATTTCTCCTAGCTCCCCCCAGCCTCGGCCTCTTCCCCTCTTCCCCTACAGTTGTTTTTCTCTACTCATCAAAAGGGCAGCCACAGCTGCCCCCGTGTTAGCATAGAACTTTCCAGAACAAAGATCCCAAGCCTAGGTAACCTGACCCTGCAATATCTTTGTTTCCCTTTCAAATGTTTTTATTTGTTTGTTTCATCGGGGGCAGCAGTGGATGCCCTGGGGTCCAGCCCTGCAGTCACATGGTGAGTATTGGTGGCATGGGCAACTCCCTTTGTCGCTATGAATTGCCGCGGTCTTAAGTCACGTGACTCTGTCACCCTTTGCTCAGGCAACGCTCTCAAAGCAGAAATCTCTCCCAGACCTCGCGGGTTCTGACATACAGACTGCAAGTGTGGTTTCAGTCTGGGGGAAGCAAGAAGCAAGCCCCCGGGATACATATGGACCTGATTCTCTCTTGCACGGGATGTGCTGCTTTCTCCCTCGTCCTTTCTCTGATCTGGACAGCAAGGGCCCCAGAGGACCTTAGAGCAGGGAGCACTTTATAAACCTCTAATTGCTCTCTACAGGCATGAGGTTCATGTGGAAAGCATATTGGCAGGGAAAAAAAATACATGCATGAAAAAAATGGAATGAGGTTCCATGAATCCATGACTCTATTCAGAAATTAGACCTGGAAACCGAAAAATAAGAACCCAGGCCCAGCATACAGTAGAAATGGAATATAAGAGTTGGGCAGATGAATGAAGAAGCAAGTGATGAATAAGATAAATGAACTCGTTTAGAAAGCAAAGAAGAAAACAAAGAAAGCAAAAAGGTGCTCAAACTTTCTGGGGGGTGGGGTGGGAATGTCTGCTGGATCGATTTAGAAGAGAATGAACTTCTAAGGCGCAAAAGCAAACCAGGAGTCTGACAGAGTGATAATTGACAATAACAGCATTGAGCAACGTGCATCAAACACTTGTCGTACGCCAAACTCTGAGTGTCTTACACGCATCATCTCTGCTAATTCTTGTAGCAATCTCAGGAAGTAGGAACTAGGATGAGGCTACATGGGCTCTTTGGGACACCAAAGCATTTAGGGGGACTTGAAGCATTTAGGGGGACTTGAAGCAGATGTGTCCAACCAAGAGCAATCCATGTGTATCTCTCAACTTGGCAAAGTGGGCCCTTTGGCAGCCCTGCCTGCCCAGGCCTGGCATCCACTGTAGTCCCTACCCCCCCATCAGTCACTACTGAGAAGGGGCAGTGACTCTCCTGAGAGGAACAAGCTCTGATCCCAACAGCAATCGCCAGCCCGCCTGCCTCCTCCCCACTGTTTCCTCCTGCCCTCAGAAGCTGCAGGAGGGATGGGAAGAACCGACATCCCTGTGCCCTAAGTGCACTGACCTCGACTGTGTTTCAGGGCCCAGCCTTACAAGGTCACCTCTGGGCCCTTGGGGAAGCACAGACCAGGTTTCCAGGACATGGAGGAACTCAAGTCAGCAGAGGGATGCCAACGGGCCTGCCCTTAGCGGCCCCCGGGGTCTTTCTCCTATCTTTGAGAGAGGAACAAGGAGCTTGAGTTTGACCTGACGAACGTGTCTGTGCCTGGCAGTTCTTGTGTCTTAAGCGTGAGCAGGCTCTCTTCTCAACAGCATCACAGAGGTCCTTTACCTCCACCTCACATCTGCTCTCCAGGAAACACAAACACCCCTTATTCATTTTTTGGCCACTTTGGTTCGGGGAAATGCTCTGCCCTTCATGGCCTACCCTGCCGCTCGGCTGAACCCCCCTCCTTTCTCCCAAATGTGCCGTATAGCCCTGATGCCACAGATGTGCGTTTCATAAATGAGCAGAGGCTTATCTGGTCTCATCTTTGAAGTAGAGCTCATAAGCCCAAAGTGTTGGCTTGAAGAGAGAGAAATCACCCCTTGCTGATCCACTGGCATCCGTAGGGAAACCCAAACAGAAGCGTGCCTGCGGGGACAAGTAGGCTTTAACACGTGGGCTCTGACTGGTGACAAACCCTGTGGGGCTCTATATCCCTCCATACCCCCTTTAGTTTCTCAGGGATGACATGCCCTTTAGCTTTTCTTTCTTGGCAAGTAAACTCCTGCAGGGGCATAATTTTAAACCTCATCATCTCGCGGAAGATGTTTCCCCAAGAGAGGTTGGCAGGGCTGAGGGGACCCTTAGGAGGGAGCTTAGAGGAGAGCCACTGGTGAACACAGTCGGTCTCCTGCTCCTCCCCAGGAATGAGTGGAGCTGGCTGTCAAGGGACGCTTCCCTCCCACCTCACGGGCCCTGGACCCCCACACCCACACGTCCCAACAGGTCGTGTTCCTGTCACCCACCCATGGACATGCCGTGAAAAATACAGAAATATCAGGAACTCCAAAACACCACTCTGCAGCTCAGCAGGTATGTGATCTACCTGAATAAAAGACAGAGCCCACAGCCCCTGCCAGGTGACTTAATAAGGGCATTTCGAAGCTGTTTGGCCAACAGCACACAGACCAGTGTGTGCTGGCAATGGGGGCAAAGATGAAGCAGATGCCCTCGTGGCCACCTGACACAGCAAGTTGCCAGCCTCCGCTAAACACACACAGCATGACCTCCAGTGTCCCCGAAAGGTGGCATGGGTAACGGCCGGCACACGCTCTCTGCCAGCACAGACACCGGATTCTAATGCTGGCTAGCTGGGGCCAAAGGCTTGGGCTCATCCTCTGTAACAGGAGGATAATAACACTTCCTTGATGGACAAATACAAGGCTTATACAACCTCTGGCTTATAGTCGGCCCATTTTTATTGTCGGCAGCAACAATATTTACAGTGGCTTAGTGCTGAAGACCATTCCTGCGATTTACGGAGCAGTTTTTATGAGCCACGTGTGTTAAAGGCATTATCTCTACTCTCGCCAGCCTGCAAGGTGGGTATTGTTATCCCCATTTTACAAATAAGGAACCTGAGGCTCAGAGCAGTTAAGTAACTTGCCTAATGTCACATAGACAGTTGGTGACTAGGAGATGACTGGTGCTGAGGTAACACATGCTTCCTTCACAGTGCTGGACTGACAGGCCTGGAGAGGCAGGACAACCCAGGCCAAATGCCAAGAGATTATGCAGAGGGTGACAGCTCTGTGCGTGTGTGCACACGTATGTGTGCTCGCACATGCACAAAAGTCCTCGGTCCAGGACAGCACTTTAAACCAGCACACAAGTCTACCAAAGCCCATGTTCAAACTCACCTATTGAAAAGCTCATCTCTGCCGGACTCGGTGGCTCAGCCTGTAATCCCGCGCCTTCAGGAGGCTGAGATGAGTGGATTGCCTGAGCCCACGGGTTCGAGACCCGCCTGGGCAACTTGGCGAGATCTCGTTTCTACAATAAATCAAAAAATTAG
>NW_007097616.1:340919-372908 GCF_000164805.1 Carlito syrichta
CGGCCACTGCACTCCAGTCTGGGCGACAGAGTGAGACTCCAACTTAAAAAAAAAAAAAGGGCCATTCACAAAGACCGTGATTAAGTGGGAAGCCCCCCCCCATTAATGAAGCTCAATGAACCAGACAGGCAAACCCATCAGAGAGCACCGGTAGACATTCAGGTAATGATCGATGTATGGCAAGTCATCAGAAAGGGAGAGCAAAAGTAAAACCAGTTTCTGCATGGGCAGAGATGTATCCTTGTCCTGTCTTTAAGGCAGAGCTCACAAGCCCAAAGTGTTGACTTGAACAGAGAGAAATCGCCCCTGGCCGATCCACTGGCATCCGTAGGGAAACCAAAACAGAAGTGTGCCTCTGGGGACAAGTAGATTTTAACACGTGGGCTCTGACTAACCCTGTGTGACAAACCCTGTGTGGCTCTGTATCCCTCTGTACCCCCTTTAGATCCTCCGTGATTAAGTCTCCTCCTTAGCTTCTCCTTCTTGGCAAGGCACTCTCATTCAGAAGCCAGAATCCTAAAAACTAAAGTGGCCTCGGATGTCATTCTCTGTCGCTGCGAATTTTCCTTGCTGAATCAGACCCCATAAAATATCAACCATGAGTCAAGCACAAGTAAATGAGCCACTATTAAGAGGAGAGATAATGGGGTGATATTTATCAGTGACTGGATCTTAGCAAATGACGAGCACAGCCTAATCGCTGGTCATATTCGTATACATTACCTGCTTGGGAGCTCTTGGGATGGTTTCTAACTGTCAATATTTACAGGAACCAGGCACTTAACAACACAAGCCAAGTGGGCTGGATATCTCCAAGGATGACTCATGCCAAATGAAGCCTTTTATCTAAGGGTCACTACTCTTGAGTCCTCATTGGCTGGAACGGATTAAAAGTCACGAGGTCACTGATGAGCCTATGCATGGTTGTGGATTCAGTCCAGTTCCCTGGATGTACCAACACTGATGAAATTGCAACAAGGGAGGAGAGAGCAAAGGTTTCAAAGCATATAGAGCTGTGGTGTTGTCTTTTTTTTTTCCGGCTAGTAAATATAGCTCTGGGGCTAGGGGAAGGTGGCAGAAAGATGGCACCAAGAACCCAAGTCAGTCTCCACTTACAGCAAGATACATGGCACATGACCCTAGTGACATTGCTGCTTTGGCTAGAGAAGGGGCCCATTCCCCCCTAGGCCTACCTGAGAAGGCGTCTGCACAACAAACAGACACACACCAAGGAAGGGGTACCCGCTGGCACCCCTTTGAGTAAGCAAAGTAGACCCATCTGCTCAACCAGTCCAGGTAGAAACCCTTGACTCCAACCCAGCATTAGGAGATAATTTCTTTGGATTTTGAAAGTTTAAGGTATCCGGGAGTTAAACATCTAAAATGCAGCTAACCACAGAAGAAGGGCACGCCAAAGATCCCATCAAGGAAGAAGATTCTGGTTGGCCATAAGCTAGAATAAACTGGAGCAGGAGATAGAAAGTAGAGTCAAAGGGTAGAAATGGGGGCCGGCAAGGGAAGGCACTGCTATAGGTGGCGGCCAGCACATGGGAACTTTGTGACACTCTTGCTGGGCTGGTCCTCAGACCCTCCTGCAATACGTGGAATATATGTGAAAAGAAAGAGAAGCTTGTTTTAACATCAACATGACGTGAAGAAACACTACTGGACTTCAGAAACACCATCAATATAAGTGACTGTGATGTGCACACTTCCCTCCCCAGCACACACGGGAGCTGATTGCAGCCACACTGGCAGTCACATCTTGGCCAAAGTCCTTTGGGGACCCAGTACTGTGCAATATGGGACCCATTGGTCAACACTGAGCTCCTGGAATCCCAGTTCCCTTTAAAATCAATGGACTAAGCTAGAATTGCGAAAGGACCCTAGAAGGGGACAGGGTGAGTCCTTATGTGGCGGACTCTGTCCGTGATCCAAAATGGTAGATACCATAGAAGAACTAGGAATAGCAAGCCTTGCATACTGCGCAGGCTTTAAATGGGCCTGGTTTGTTAATAGGCTAGGAGATGTGGAATCGCCAGTGATGCCAAGGTGATTCCACTATGAAACAAGCTCGTGATTCCTACAGATAAAGAGATCAAAAGCACACAGCCATCTGCCAAGGCCGTAAATCAAAGGCCAGTCCTCCCATAGGAGTTGTGTGGAAACACAACACTGGCATCATCTTTAGAAACAAAGGGCAACAAGTGACGTAACTCATGGTCCAGAGAATCATTCTGCCATGGCCCTTTCTGGCCACCACGCACTACAAAGCTGGGACTGGCAAACACCCTGGTGCGCGCACTGCCAGCCGCCCAGTCTCTGCGTGTCCCCAACAGCTGGGGACCCCGCTTCCAGTCTTCCTGAGAGGCACACACGCGGCTGCTTCGTCAGGTCGTGTGTGCATTCCAGCCATGAGCATGCACACCCGTGAGCTAAAGACAAATGTGTGGGAGGCAGAGCAACCAGGACAAAAACGATACTTCTGATTCTATATGAAAAGACCTCCATTGTATTCCAGAATTCCCATAGGAGGGCGTCTGCTGAGGAGCCCTCTGCTTCATTTTCCCCTAACTTTCTGCTTTCTGCTGGGAGTAGAGCTAAGGAGAGACTGATTAGGGAGGCGTTTAGGAGGAGAAAATGAAGAAGAAAAGTTGAGCCCATTCCTGTTTCTCTTTTCCTTCACTTCTCTACTTTTGTCTCTAAATCTTTGAGAATAACTTGCCCATGGCCCTGTGCTCAGTGAACATGTCAAAAGGTTGTACTTGTTTGCTCAGGCAACTGTCACAAAGTGCCACAGACCAGCTTAAACAGCAGAACTTTATTTCCTCGCAGTCTGGAGGCTGGAAGTCTGAGACCAAGATGTCAGCAGGGTTGGTTTCCTCTGAGGCGTCGCCCCTTGGCTTGCAGACAGCCTTCTTCTTCCCTGGGTCCTCACATGGTCTTCCCTCTGTGTACGTCTGTGTTCTCATCTCCTCTTCTTAGAAGGACGCCCGTCATATTGTATTAGGTCCTACCCTGATGACCTCGTTCTAACTTAATCACCTCTTTAAAGACCCTGTCTCCAAATAAGATCCCATTCTGAGGCACTGGGGGATAGGACTTCGACCACAACCAAGGCAAAGCGGGAAGAGTCAACAAATGTGTAAAGCCCCTACCCATGAGCTTAGCACTGGGCCAGTTGGTAGAAATAAAAGATCAAAAGACATGTCTCAATGTGACTAGATGATGAAATGACAGCCCTAATAGTAAGTTACTACATGGATGGCCCAGTCATGAGTAAATTTAGTGAACAACATCAAAGCTCATCCTAGAGCCTAGAGGACTCAACAAACCTCAGATACACCAAGTCCAGAAGCACAGCTGAGTTCAGGGATGACAGCTCAGGGCCACCTCCATCTACAATGGAGTTGTAGAGATCATTCGGGGACTAATGTGGCCACCCTTCCATGCCCAGAGAAGCTCACCAGCTCTTGACCGGAGCAGAACCACCATGCAGAGAGGTGAGGCGCTCCCAGATGAAGTCCAGGCCTTTCCTAATGCCCCCTATGAGATCCAAGGAGACCCTCTCTGGTAGTGCGCACACAGCAGCCCAAAGCCACAAAGCAGAACTGAAAGACCCCCATAGTCTGAGACTGCACTGAGAGAGCTATCTGCCAGTGACCACACCAGCTGCTGCGTGGTGATGTACGGTGCTCTGACCCTGGGATAGTGTCGCCCTATGAAATGAGAGTGAAAGTTCTCACATCCTCAACATCATCCCTTATAAACACTCCCTGTGCCCCAAATGGCACCCCTAAGTAAGGAAGCCAAATTAGAGGAAGGGAGAGGCCACACGCCTGCCAGATTTTTAATCAGCACATTCTTCTTCTCACTACGGATCATTCGGTTACGTCACACCAAGTATTATTATCTGTGCTGTGAGTGTTTACTTAATCAATCTTCAAAGAGATTTCTAGATGGGTATTCTGGTGACTCAATCGAGGTCAGAGTTCCTCCAGCCATCAATCAGAGCCAGCAGGGAGCAGGCCCAGCTGACAGTCATCTGATCTCCGCAGCTGTGCACAAACTTTGAACCAGTTCCTGTCCAGTCTCTCTTCCAGGCTCAGCGCAAACCCTGGTCATTGGTCAGTTCCTGAATTGCAGCAACACACCACACAAATATACACACCAGTGGTCCTCCCCTACTTGGATGACTCTTTTATGTCGTTTTCCTGTGCTTTCTCCCTCAAGTCCAAACCTAATCAAGTCACAGGGCGTACCCGTGAATCTTGCCTTTATTACCGAAGACACAACACAAAAGCACTGGGTTGGTATTTCCTCTGCCCCAGTAGGGATTTTTATGGGGTTTTTATTTGGTTTCATTTTTGCCAGACTTCTGAGAACGGTTCTTTTGTTCTTCCTTCACTCACCGTTCAGGTCCTCCAAGGCGTTCTGCTCTGAAAAATCACTCAGCTGGGCCATCCGTGTAGTAACTTACTATTAGGGCTGTCCCAGACATGTATCCTACCCCTAAAAAATGTAGCTGAGAAAATTCTTTTCCTATAGATTTTCAGTCCATGGAAGAATGGGGTCTGAGGACAGAAGCAGCACCTTCCCTAGGCCATGCCCCTCACCGCCAGGCTAGGGGAAGCATAGGTGAGGCAGGGACACTCAGCCTCACCTCAGGACTCAGGAAAAGCCTTCACACCCACGACGGGTGAGCCCTCTGGTCCGTCTGTCTGCCCAAGAAAGGAATCTGTCTTCTGGAAAATACTCCCTCCCCTGTGTTAATCACAGAGTCCAAATAGGAGCTACCATCAGCTTCACCATTCCCCTGGCCACGGTAACTAAGCCAATGACGGTCACCTGGCCCCAGCAAAGCCCAAGGGCCTCCCTCTGTCCCTCTCCGGTGGCGAAGCCATGCATCGCGGCAAGCAAAAGCCACAATCATGCCCCTCACCTTCCATGGAGAGGAACCTTACTGAAGAGACTTAACTCAGCATTTGGAGGAAGTTGAGGCTCAAGAAAAGAGAGAGCCCCTGGCAGAGTTGGGTCCCACTTGCGAATGTCCTGGGTCACACGGGGCCCCCCTTTAAAAGCCCCAGCTGGCTTGACTTGCATTTCTTTCCCATGTGGCAGACAGAGTCCTCGCTGAATATGGCAGTGGCCGGATGCTGGCTGTGCTGCCCGAGCCGCAGCAGATGAACCTCTCTGCTCTGGCCGTGGAAACAAGAAGGATCGGAGAGGGAAGGGAGGAAGGGGTGGGGGGATGGGCCGGAAGAAGAGACCACTACCCAAGGCGATAGCGGGCACTGGAACACAGAACATCTGTAGCAGTTCTGCAGAGGGTCTCCAAGTCTTCATCAAGTCAACACTCTTAGGATTATATAGACCCTTAGGCAGGGGCCATTATCTGGATAGTTGGAGTGTGTTAGAGCAGGTTTTAGGTGACCACAGTGACGGCCATTTATGCGGCATACTGGCAACAGACTCTTGGAAAACTCAGTGCACTGGAATAAAAAGCGAATCATGGGTCTTCATGTTCAGCCTTGGGTTTGACTCCAAGGTACATGCCTGACCCTCTCCCATCATACCATTGGCTAGATGGACAAACGGGGCCCCACAAGAACTAGTTCAACTGCCTCCTCCATCCATCTAACACCTGCCTAGGTGGAGCGTCTCAGAACCATGCTGCTCCCCCAAAAACGACTCCCAAAAATGAGGGAGCCCCTGGAGTAGGCACAGATAAATGAGATGCCTCAGCTCTCCACTCTGCTAGTCTCTCTCAACTGGAACCGCAGGACGGTGTCGAGTCAGAAGGGTTTACCCAACTTGGAGCGAGGTCACAGGACCCGGCTTCACCCCCTTGCTCATTCAGAGAACTTACAGGAGGGCGACAGCCGCCAGGGGTCAGAGCTTTGGGTTTGACTCCGGGTTCAAAGACTGCAGCTCAAGCCACACAGTGCCCCCTGGCACCACCCTAAGCAACAGATCCAATCCTGAGTCAGAGAGGAAGCAGACACTCACTGAATCACCCATCCACTTCCTCCTACCCGCGGCCGCTCAGCCAAGACCAGCAGCCGTTTCCGAGGGACAAATTAGTGACCGACGGCTCGGAAAAGTTGATGCTCCTTGCGAGGGCGAGCAGGCAGAGCCCTGCTCACACCGCGTGAACCGCCGGGTTGGGTTTGTTGTGGCTCCCCAGCCCTTGCATTTTTTCGGAGTAAAACTGCACATTTTGTAACAGCCGCTATCCTGTCCTGCACTGACCTTGGCTGAGTTATTTTTCACTTCCCTGTTCAGAACACAGCCACGCTTTCCAAATGCCATGAATCATCACCGCCAAGCAACGGCCAGTTAGCAAGGCAGGAAACCACTGAGCGCCAGCCCTGGAAGGAGCAGCTAGCTCCCTCCCGGGCCTCTCCTGCCCTGGCTGGTCATCGTGGCATGAGGCCACAGCGGAACCTGGTGGGGCAGAACTGCCACTTCTTGCACTCAATTTCTCCACCGTCGTCCCTGGAGCTCCCAGTCCCCCCAGGCACTAGGTCACAGGCAGCATCAGGCATCTCCTGGTCTTCCTAAAGCCTCTCTTGGTTGCATTGGCGGAAGCGAAGATGCCATCTAACCAATCCCAAGAGGGTGAGAGTTGGGCAGACCCATCCAAGACCAAGGAGAAATAGGTCAGGTGGGGAGAGAGGAGCCGGCAGCAGGACAGGAAGGCACTCTGCCTGCAAGTGGCCTCGCAATTATCGGACAGATGTCACCTCTTCTTCTAAGCCCCTTTATGGCCAGAACTATGTGGGCTTCTAAGTGCCATCCAACCAGTCCTGAAAGTAGTCACTGGTGAGTCTACAAATCAATCAAGAACATGTTTTTACCCTCCAAGAGCTGTCATACACTTCTGTGCTGGCTTCCTGGCTCCATGGCTCTCTGAATGACATATGTCTGCCCTCATGCCACCCTTAGGTTCTTACATAGTAATGAGAGTCTCATATGAAGTTATCATTTTTGCCTCTATCGAACCATAGACAGGGCCATTCAAAAGTAAAATTATCTAGGAAAGGCAAGTGAACACAACAATAAGACATCAGAGTTTTGTTGTTGTTTTGTTTTGTTTTGCTTTGCTTTGTTTTGAGTTGGAGTCTCACTCCATCGCCCAGGCTGGAGTGCAGTGGCACGCTCATGGCCACCCCAGCATCAACCAGCTGGGCTCCGGCGATCCTTCCGCCTCAGCCTTCCAAGTAGCCAGAACCACAGGCGCGTGCTACCACGCCCAGCTAATTTTTTGATTTATTGTAGAGATGAGGTCTCGCCAAGTTGCCTAAGCTGGTCTCGAACCCGTGTGTTCAGGCAATCCCCTCACCTCGGCCTCCCAAAGTGCTGGGATCACAGGCTTGAGCCACCACACCTGGCCAAGACATCAGTTTTAACACATCAGCTTAGCCAAAACTTTAAATATTGACAATGGGGCCAGCCAGTGTGGCCAGAGAGAGTGGAAATGGGAACCCTCTCTACTAGGGATGGAAAATGTTGTTCGTCTTCTGGAGGTTGTTTGACCCTGTGCATTACAATTATTAAAATGAATAATTATAAATTATTCATTAATAATTGCTTTGCTTAATTTTAAAACTAGGAATTTACTCTGAGCTGAAAAAAAAACAGAAAAAATGCACAGAAATGTACATACAAAGATAGTCATCACTGTGTGACAAATAAATATAAAAAAAAAGTCCGTGAATTACGATACATTGAATAAAATACTATGCAACTGTTAAAAATAAAGTTGGAAATCTGTATCCAGAGCCACAGAAAGATATTCTTGTGATGGATAAAAAGTAGAATGCAAAACAACCTATGCAGCCCATTTATGTAAAAATGTGAGTGTGAGCATCAAAGAGATCCCTGGCAGTTCATCAGATCGCTGACAGTAGTCACCTCTGCATAATAGGATTTGGGGATGATTTTTACTTGCTTCATATTTTCTGTATTTCTTAAAGTTGTCTGTAATACATGTGAAGTATTTTTCATCAGAAAAATACATATACTTATTTTGTTTTAAAACCAAAAGCAACGCAGACCCAAAAGCCGTTTGCTTCCCTGACAGGTCGTGTCTATCCAAGGTAAGTTTTGTTGTTCTCATTCTGGCAGAAGATATTACCATAGACATTCTACCAGAGGATCTTGGGTTCTCAGCTGGTTCTCCAGAGTTCTGATGGGCTAAACTGGATATGTCCACACTCTAAGCAGCCCCTGTGTGACCACTCGGTGTATCAGGATGACTGACCAGGGTCCAGGGTGGAGACTGGAGCATGACCATGTTTTCTCCAACTGATGCCAAATACCCAGTGTGGCAATCAAATTCTAGATTTCACAGCTTGGAATCAACAAAATCAACCACCACAGAACTCTCTGGGTGGCCAAGCAGATTCAGATGTTTTGAAAATATATAAATCAGCCAGGTTCAGTGGCTCAGCCTGTAATCTCTCACTTTGGGAGGCTGAGGTGAGCGGATTGCCTGAGCCTGCGGGTTCAAGACCCACCTGGGCAACTTGGCGAGACCTCATCTCTATAATAAATCAAAAATCAGCCAGGCATGGTAGCACGCACCTGTAGTTCCAGCTACTCGGAAGGCTGAGGTGGAAGGCTCGCCGGAGCCCAGCAGGTCGAGGCTGTGGTGGCCGGGAGTGGCCACTGCACTCCAGTCTGGATGACAGAGTAAGACTCCAACTCAAAAAAAAAAAAGAAAACAAATATATAAATCATAACCCTCCCCCTTTTTTCTCAACTCTGAAATAAATCCCAGACCTTTGAAGAACAGAGAAATCTAAAGACAGAAAGATCTTTAAGCGATTGTCTGTTTTGGACTCATCATTTGACGCCTGAGAAAACCAAGGCTCAGAGAAGTGAAGTGACCTGCTCAAGGTCATACAGCATAAGAGTGACAGGGCCAAGAAGAGAGCATATGTCTCCTGACCTGTAATCCAAGGTTGCTTTTGTTCTGTCACAACTAGGACCAGGTCAGTGGGTACGGATGAGTGCTAGTGAAGAAGATGTCCCTCATGTCCTCAGACACTATTCCTGTGAAGGATTAGACTGTACTATGACACCCCTAAACCCTGTAGATGAGTCTAGCATTCTTAACCAGGAAGTCATGTATTTCTCTGAATGGGGACACGTATGTAGTTTCCGCCATATTTTCAAACAGATGCCATCAAACAAAAAAATTAAGAATTGATGAACTAGAGCGTGGGTTGGCAAACTTTTTCTATATAGACCCATGGAGTCAGCATTTTGGACTTTGCAGGCCGCGTGGTCTCTCTCCCAGCTACCCCATTCTGCCTTCATACTATGAAAACAACTATTGATCATACATGAAAAAAAATAGGCCCTGTTCCAATAAAACTTTATTTACAAAAACAGGCCGAGGGCCAGATTTGGCCCAGGCAATAGTCTGCCAACTCCCAGACCTAAGGATCGGATCCACTGTCATTCCCGTAATACAGATTCTGCTTGCCCTTCTTCTCTCAGTTGAACAGAATGACGTCCATATTCCTGGCAATGATTCCAGCCCCCAGCCAGGGACCACCAAGAAGCAGGGAAGCACATAAAAGGAGTTCGTTTCACTTTTTCATTAAACAACAAGTTCTTTGAATTCCTAATTGGAAACTTTCACACAAGAATTGAGGTTGCTGCAACTCATTTCCTGCTGCCCTGCGTGCAGTGTATTTTCAGCAAAATGACTGTTGAACGTGGAAGTTGACCTTTGACCCCTGGTGGCTGCCTGCAATGTACTTTACTGACTCATTTGCATACAGGGTGTTTGAAACATGCTGGCACATTCTTCCCTTTTCGCATGAAGTTCTGACTTCCTTGACTAGCAAGGGACTAAAATAAAACCTCAAGACCAAAGGAATTGAAGTTTTGTGTTTTTTTCGATGCAAGTCAAGAAGCATGTACTACACACCACCTGTCCAACCCTGAGTCAGGCCCATGAGAGAAGAGGTGGCTCCCCTATGCACAGAGCACGGGTCTGGGATCCAGATCACCGGTCCTCTGCTCTCGCACAACCCCGTTTGTCCTGGGGTCCCGTGTGGGACCTGTCACTCCCCTCCCCCAGAGACCCTTACCCACCTGCAACTCTCAGGCCTTGCCCCTTCCAAGTTCTGGTAGTCCAAAGCACTGTCAGTTAGTCCTAAAAGTGAAAGGCAGGTGAAACGAATGCTTTTCCATTTGTGGGATGGCAGTTCTAAATACTATCTGGACGAGGCGCGGTGGCCCACACCTGTAATCCCAACACTTTGGGAGGCCGAGGTGGGAGGATCACTTGAGCCCAGGAATTCAAGACCAGTCTGGGCAATATAGTGAGAACTTGTCGCCAAAAAAAAAAAAATTACCTGTAGTCCTAGCTTTCAGGAGACTGAGACAGGACAGAAGGATTGACTGAGCTCAAGGAGGCTGAGGCTGTGGTGTGCCATGATCATGCCACTGCACTACAGCCTGGGTGACAGAATAAGATCCCTACTCAAATAAGTAAGTAAATCAATCAACACTATCTGCTCATATGCAGCAAAAACACTATCTGTGGATAATAACTTAGAGGTAGGGATATGTTCTCTGGATTATTTCAGGACCCTTCCACTCTCTGGCATCAGACATTTGCAAACATGCTTCGCTAAGGGACACAAGAGATGACAAAGCTCTCCTTACAATAGAAAAATGGAGGAGGGAGAGGTCAGTTTCAGGACAATGATGAGATGGTGCCAAGTCCAGATCTTGGGTTTCCCAACTGGTCTCCCTGCCATGCCTCCGTCAAACTGGCTCCTGCCAAGAACCCCATGTCACATCTCAAGCGGCGAGCCCTTTCTCTTCCTTTTCCTCTTTTTAAATAAAAATTATAGGCAACCATTGTTTTGAACTGAGCTCCTGCACTAGGCCCCAACAGACCATGGTAGAAATCAAAATGGAGTAACCCATGCTAACTTCACCAAACTTAAACTAAGTTGTTGTCTGACCTTCCTTGAAACGAGGAGAGATTAACAGCCAATTTCCCAAAAGGCCAGTTAAAATCCTCAGACAGCATGATAATGAAATTCCCTATCCTTTAACCCTTGCACCAAAAAAGGTAGCCTGAATAACCTGATGTTAACTAATTAGTCATTTTTCTATTGTTCTGCCTCTCTCTCTCTCTCTCTCTGCCTCCCTTGAAAGAAAAGGTAACTTTGAAAAGTAGCGAATGTACTCTTTGTTCTCTGTTTTCACTTTCTTCAGCCCTTCTCTGTCTACAAAGCCAACTTCTTACTGGGCTCACTGGAACACTCTCTCTGTTTTATGGAACAAAATGTTGCCCAATTCCAGATCCACAAATAAAGGCAGTTGAGATCTCTGGACAAAATATGTTATAATTGTGTCTTTTGACACTTTTCTATCAGGACATGTTTCCCAGCCTTTCCATGGAAAATCCCTGAGCCGGCCACTTCCTGTTTTTGTTTTATTTTTCTCCCCCACGAGTGTACCCTTTGACCTTTTGTCCTCTGTCGTGGTCCTCCGTCTCAAACTGGGAAGCCATGCACGGGCCAAATCCCCAACCCCAAGTAGCTCTCTCAACTGGGGGAAAGGCAATTTCTGGCTCAGCCCTGCTCATGGGCTCCAGATGCTGAAACAAATCATTTCTCCTAGGGTCCTCTGAGTTGCTTCTTCACCTACAAACAGAGTGCCGAAAAGACTAAGAGATGTGTTTGGGGCTCCCCAGCTTATGTCCCGATCCCTACCCCCTTAAAAAATGCTGGGCAGGGGAGTGTGTCAGATGCGGGATCCATAGATGAAAATTTTAGTGACAATTAGTGCTGAGTTCTGACACTTCTCCATTCACGTTTGTTTGGGCCTAGAATTCCCTCCTGCTTTGTTTTGACTCACAGGACTCTGCCCTGGTGGTGCCTGTTCTCTTTCTTTCTTTCTACTGCTCTGTCCCTATCCTCTAGGCCAGCATTCCTGGCATATTTGGAAAGAGCAGGAGCTGGCCTGGGGCCACGTTCCTAAGTGTCTTCTCAGCCCTGTTTCCAGCACAGTCTCTTTGCTTTTGTTTATTCTCCGCTTCCCACTGCCAGGCAAGTGCCAGATGCAGGGCAGGTCCACAGTCAGCCGGCCGCCCGCAGCTGCCACTGGAAACTCCGGCCTCTCCCAAGGCGGAACATGCAAATGGTCAAAGGAGGGGCTCACCCTGCACCCATCTAGTGGGGGAATTTCCCCAAACACATCTGGCACCTACAAAGTAAAAGGGAAGAAAGAATACCAAACAATAAGCCCCACTGCCTCTGAGGATTTACTGTTCGGAGTGCTTGTCCAACTGCAACCTCATGAGGACTGAGTTAAACGCTGTTTTCTCTTGGCCAGTGTCTCCCAGGGTGACCTTTGCTAGCACACTTGACCTCTCTGGTCCTCAACTTTCCTCTCTGGAGCTGCCAAAAGAGGCTTACAGGGTAGAGGATAGAGCAAGGTAGGGTGAAAGGTAGTGACACCTGGCGTGACCTCATTTTCTTGTCGAACTGGCTAGGTCTCCCTTAAATCTTACCTGGAGGACAGGTCAACTCAATTCATAGCGCAGGAAAACCTGAAGTTTACTCTATTCTCTAAAACTGTTTTCAAGTTCCCATGGAGGAAGGAGATTGATTCATCTTGTTAATAAGCAAAGGCCTTATTTTTCCACCTTCAGTCATATAAATGTCAGAGGGGGACAAAAAAACTTTGTATTCAATCAAAAAACAGTTCCAGCATTTTTTAAAAGTCAAGCAGAGATAAAACAGATGATCCTCCAAGAAAAGAAAAACAAGCAGCCTCAACTCTAAATCCAGAATACCTTAAGTCATCTAATGTTTAACTCCTTCAACAAAGGCCTCATGGACTTGTTTGTCTGTGTTAAAGAATAGTTAAAAGCATAAACTGTGCAGGAGTGACCGCCGAGATTCCTCCAAGTTTCTCGTGCCCTTCGATGCCGAGGACAATGAGCGAATGCAGTAAGGTGGAGCCATGATACAAAATTCAGGGTTCTCATTGCACATCCCTGTTCATAGCAGCCAAAAGGTAGAAGCAACCTAAGTGCCCACCAAGGCGAGTGGACCAACAAAACATGCTCTAGGCATGCAATGGGATATTATTCAGCCTTGCAAAGGAAGGAAATTCTGACACGTGCTGCAACGTGGATGATCCTTGAAGCCACCACGCTAAATGAAATCAGCCGGACACAATCAGACAAATATTGTACACTGACAATCGGATGAGGTTCCTGGAGTCGTCACCTTCATAGAGACAGAAAGCAGAATGGTGGTTTCCTGGGGTGGGGGGAAGGGGGTAGGGAATGGGGAGGTGGCGTTCGTGGGTAGAGTTTCTGTTTTTGCAAAATGAGAAAGTTCTAGAGGTGGAGGGTTGTGGCGGCTGTACAGCATGAATGTGCTCAGCACCACCGAACTGTACCCTGAGAAATGGGGAAGACGGTCAGTGTTATGTGAAGCATGTTTTACCACAATCTAAACTTTTTTTTTTTTTTTTGAGTTGGAGTTTCACTCCGTCGCCCAGACTGGAGTGCAGCGGCCACTCCTGGCCACCGCAGCCTCGACCCGCTGGGCTCCAGCGATCCTTCCGCCTCAGCCTTCCGAGTAGCCTTTTTAATTAAAAATTTTTTAAGCATCCTAGTGGTGAAAAAAAGACTCCCGAGTGACTGAGCCTCCCCTCCTCTCCACGCGACACAGCTCTCTTCTGAAGACCCTTGACTGTGCCTTGAATTCAGGGTCCAAACAGGGCCGGGAATCCACATACCGGCTGCTCTGCTTCCGAACTTGACTGGAGCCACCACACCTTCGTCCGTGAGGGAGGGAAAGGGCAGCTCTTTCCCCCGTTTGACTAATGGAAAAACCAAAGGTCATGGAGGTTAAGTAACTTGCTCAAGGTCACACAGTTCACAGGGTCTGCCCCCAGTTAAAAGTTCCTGGCGGAGCAGTCTCCAGATTTACGGCCCCCCAAAGCATTGGATAAACACGGGACAAGCCCAACGTGTGTCTGTGGAGAGATTGGAATGTCGTACTAGGACCGATTTTCCAAAATGAGTTCCCAAACCAGTGCTCCGTAGACAAAAACAGTCCGGAAGGACTTCACATTTGTTCGTTCAGAGAGTATTCACAGAGCCCCTCCCATAGGCTGGGCTCTCTCTCTCTGCCAGGCACAGCACCCCATGCCTGGGTGCCCCATCGAGCACTGGGCAGGGGAGAATGCAGACACTCAACAAGCAATTGCAAAACGGGGTGGTCAGTGCTGAAACGGAGGAAGCGGCAGGTTGGTTGAACACAGAGGAGAGTTCTAGACCAGCCTGGGAATGGGCTTTAGCCAGGGTAGCCGTGTGTGTCATGTGTACCAAAGCTCGGGACTCAGAGACCCCGGTGCCCTTCAGAAAACCCTCCTTCTGCTCTCCTACATTCCACTTCCCAACCCTGGATATTTCCCATTTCCCTGTAAACATGTCTCCCTTCTTTAAAAGACTCCTCCCTATGAGCCCCACGGCTCACTCAACATCTCCTTGTTAGTTCCCTAGAGCTGCTGTAACAAAGTGCCACAGATTGGGTGACTTAAACAACAGAAACTCATTGTCTCCAGGTTCTGGAGGCTGGAGGTCCGAGATCAAGGTGTCAGCAGGGTTGGTTCCTTCTGAGGGTGTTAGAGAGAATCTGCTCTGTGCCCCGCTCCTGGCTTCTGGTAGCCTCAGGCATCCCTTGGCTTGTAGATGACTGTCATCTTCCTGTGTGTCTTCATGTCATCTTCCCTCCGGGCGTGTTTGTCTCTGTGTCCAAATTTCCTCTTTGTATGAGGACACCATTTATACTGGACTGAAGCCCATCCTAACGACCTCGTCTTAACTTAATCGTCCATAAACACCTTATTTCCAAGTAAACACATTCACAGGTACTAGAGAGATAGGTCTTTGACATCTTCTGGAGGGGACACAGTTCAACCTGCCACACTCCCCACTTCTCTGCTCTCCTTTATAGCAAAATCCTCCAAAGAGCTGTCTAGACTCATGAGACTAACCCTGGCCCAGCTGGTCTCCCTCTGTGTTCTTCAATGCCATCTCTCTCCAGTACCCCTCAAATTTGCATCTCCAGCCTAAGCCTCACTGCGGAGCTCCAGACTCATGCAGCGCCCATTCCTCCCGTTGGCAAATCCAGAGCAAAGCTCGCCAGTCGTCCCTGACTACCCTCTACCCCCGCTTGCGCTCAGCATGGATGGTGGAATCTTCAACGTTTGCGGCCAACACCATGGCTTCCGGCTGCCTCCTCACCATTGTTCCCCCCTGGTTCACTAAAGGGACCTCCTCTACCACCACCCACGAATTCAGTCCCAACACAGCAGCCAGACGATCATCTCAAAACCTACAGTAGATCAGATCACCTCCCCGTGCCCATTTAAACCCTCCTGTCATGTACAGAATAAAAGCCTCGCTTCTCACCATAGACAGCCAGACCCACTTGGCTACCAACCTGAGCTCTTCCGCCTACCACTCTCCAGGCTTCTCACCTACCTCTCGGTGCACAGGCCCTCTTGTTGCTCCTCAAGCACGCCAAGCTCATCCCTAACCACAGGGCCTTTGCATGTGCTCTTTCCTCTTAGCCATCATGCTGCTTGCCCTTGCTGCAGGGACTCCATCCAGTCTCAGCTTCACCGTCGCCTCCTTGGGGAGGCCTTCTAGACCACCTAATCTAATACTCAGCCCTCTCAGGTCTTTCTCCATCCTGACCTTGCTTTATTTTTCTTCAGCATCACTTATCACTCTCTGCGGTCAAGTTGTCTATTTATTCAGTTATTGTCTGCCACCAGTCAAGAAGGTAAGCTCCATGAGGACAGGAACTTGCCTCATTTGCTATGGTGTCTCCATGGAACTAACACTTACTGAAAAATGAGAGCTTTGTTTTGGGGGCAACAGGGAAGCTGTGAGGGGCTGTGCAGAGGGGTGTCAACATCAGAGTTTTGTTCTAGAGTGCCTTCTGGTTGCTGCGTGCAGAAGAGATGAGGCAGGGTGAGTACCAGGCAAGAGGTATTCACCCTGCCAGCATGAAGGCTCGGGGGTATCTGGTAGCCTGGAGAGCTTGAGGGTCACAGAGTCTTGAGTTAACTCTCTCTGGGATTCAAGGCCAGTCCGTAAGCCTCTGCATGTCTCAGTTTCCTCATCTATAAAATGAAGTTACGTTAATTCCTACTACAGCTGTCCCTCGCTCTAGAAAGGGGATTGGCTTCAGGACCCCCGTGTACACCCAGATCCGTGCATACTCAAGTCCTACAGTTAGCCCTGTAGAACCCACATGTATGAAACGCCAGCCCTCCGTATCCGTGGCTTTTGCATCCTGGGAATACTGTACTTCCAATCCACAAGTGGCCGGAAAAAAAATCCACGTATAAGTGGACCCACACAGTTCAAACCCGTGTGGCTCAAAGATCAGTCACAGGTAGCATTTGGGGAGTGATTAAAAGAGACTGCTCCCAGGTCCCAAGCACAGTGACTGGCATATAACCAGGGTTCGGCGGATGTGAGCTACGGCCTTCACCAGAACCGCTGAGACTTGGAATTGAACGGAGGCGTGAGGGAGAGCAGGGCGCCAAGAAGGAAGCCCAAGGTGCCAGCCTGAGAACCAAGGGGTGTGGTGCCACTGCTTGCAGAACTGGGTGCTGTCTTGAGGGAGTGGGTTTGGGGAGGGAGACAGTCTTGGGTTCCATTTGGGGTATGTGAAGGCTGCTGTACCTGTAAGACCTCAGGTCCAGGGTAGCCACGTGCGAGTCACATGGGCAAAGAAAGGGTGTTGGCAGCCACAGGGAGGATCTGAGGGGAGAATGCATCACTGAACAAAGGATGGGCCAAGGACCCAGTGCTAGGGACACCCACACACCAAGGAATGAGGTGGCCAACAGAGGACCTCAGAAAGCATGGCCCGAGGGAACGGGACAAACAAGAGCACAGGTCGCAGGACTCCAGGGAAAAGGACCTTCGAGGTGAAGGGAGAGTCAGCAGGGCCTGGTGTTGGTTTCCTCCCTTCCAGTCCCGAAAGCCAGATCAACTAACAAGGCCCTGGTGACAGGAACCGTGATCCGTTCACTTCCAGCAAACCGTGGGGACAAGGAGGAAACCTGTGGAGGCGGACAGAGCACTGCACCCCACCAGGGCCTGACCCTGGTTATTCTGTGGAGGTTTCACTCTAAACCACCAGAGCCTCCGTCCGACGCTCCATGTTCCCAGGCCTCAAAGAGCAACGACCACACGGGCTGGTCTGGACCTTCGAGGGCTCCTCAGACGCTAAACCAAGCAATCTGTCTCCTCCTGGTGCCACAGATTCTCTTCAAAGTGTGTCCCAGAGGCCTTCAAAGTCAGGCCTAAGAGTTTCCAGGGTGAAATGACCTCTCTGCAAAGACCCCATCCGACCCACACCCCATATATCTGGGCCCAGCCCCGGGCCACACAGCCCTGTGCTGATGCTATCGTCACAGGCATGTTTGAGTGGCAAGCACGCCTCACACCAGTTGATTGTGAATCTGAAGGACCACGTCTTTGCTATCTTCACACACGTAGAAGCATGCACATGCACACACGCAGATTTTTCCTCCTAACATCACTAACACCGCTCCAGAACCAGCTAGAAGGTGAGCTCTCACCTGGGCCCCTGGAGGCCACGAGAAGCTCAGCAACCCACCAAAGACCCTCGGCCCACGACCCTCCGTGAGCACTGCCCCAAGCACTCTTCCTCTCTTCCAGCATAGTGCTTTTTTGAACTCCCTCCCTTGTTTCTTGCCAACATGGGCCCTTCTCTTTCCCTGAAAGTCCGGCCCTGAACGTCTCCTACCAACACTACCCTCCGTGAGCAGCCCCTGCGAACTCTCAGAATGACCTAACACCGGAGAACACTGGCCTCTTCCCAAGAAGAAAGTGGATGGGGGTGCATTCTCCTGCGGGTCAGACACCCTGTGGGACCCCTTCCCGCTGGCCTCCTTTGATGCTGCCTCTCATGGCCAGGGAATGCTTGGTGAGGGTAGCCCTGGTCTCTGTTTCTCATACTAAAGAGAAGACTCTGGGAGGAAAGAGGTTGTCCTCAACAGCTTTCGACCCAGTGCCCACCCTCTAATGGGTGTTCCAGAAAAAGTATGTGTACCAAGCATGCCCTTCAGAGGCCAGGCAGGCTTCAGGGTTACCAGGACATCTGGACGGGCTCCAGTGTGTGTCCCAAATCCCCACGAGAGCTCTCTGTCCTGGAGGGCATCAACTTCCCCTGAGCTTCTGGGGAAGCCACCCAGACAGCTGACATTTGTCAGAAACAAGCTCCCTGGGAAGAGGAAGCTGCTTGGAAGAGGAAGACTCTAATAATAACATTCCTATGGGGGAGACCTGAAGGAAACTCTTTTCAAAGAAGTTGTTCTATCATGTTCTGGGGGAAATGCACTATTAGAGAAATCAGAGAGGGAAGGTCTTGAAGCTTATGAGAGCAAACTCAGAATCCACGGGTGGTTTACAATCTTCCCTCTGAAATCCCCAGAAAAATATGAAAAATATATCCTACGGCTGGGCTCGGTGGCTCAGTCTGTAATCCCAGCACTTTGGGAGGCTGAGGTGAGAGGATTGCCTGAGCCCGAGGGTTTGAGATCCACCCGGGCAGCTTGGCAAGACCTAGTCTCTACAATAAATCAAAAATTAGCCAGGTGTGGTAGTGTGCACCTGTAGTTCCAGCTACTTGGAAGGCTGAGGCGGAATGATTGCCGGAGCCCAGCAGGTCGAGGCTGCGGTGGCCGTGAGCGTGCCACTGCCCTCCAGCCTGGGTGACAGAGTGAGACTCCAACTCAAAAAAGTATATATATATACTCCTACAGTTTATCCTAGGAATGCCATTAGATAAGAATATATATATATATTTGAATCCTCCGTGTGTATGAGTCCTGTATATATGTGAACCATATATATACACACACACACATACACCATATTCATACTCACACACAAACATATTTATGTATTGTTTTTAATGACAAAAATACAGAAACTTCTTAAACGTTCATTAGTAAGTAACAGGTTAATCAGATGTTGGCAAGCAGGCCAGTGGGCCAAAACCAGTTCAGGACCTGTTTTGTGAATAAAGTTTTACTGGAACAGAGCCACATCTGTGATTATTCCAGAGCTACAACAACAGAGTGGAGTATTTGCCACAAAGACCATCTAGCCCACAAAACCCCTGGTAAATTTGTCAACCCCTGGTAATTATGATTATGATTCCTCTTAAGTGCAGCTATTAAAATGATCCTTGGCCAGGCATGGTGTCCCACGCCTGTAATTCCAGCACTTTGGAAAACAGAGGCAAGAGGACTGCCTGAGCCCAGGAGTTCAAAACCAGCCTGGGAAACATAGCAAGACATCGTCTCTACAATAAATCAAAAACTTAGTTGGGCTTGGTGGCACACATCTGTAGTCCCAGCTACTCGGGAGACTGGGGTGGAAGGATCGCCTAAGCCCAGCAGGTCAGGGCTGCAGTAGCTATGATTGTGCCACTGCACTCCAGCCTGGGCAACAGAGTGAGACTCCGACTCAAAATAATAATCATAATCAGCTGGGCTCGGTGGCTCAACCTGTAATCCCGCATCTTGGGAGGCTGAGGTGAGTGGATTGCCTGAGCCCGCGGGTTCGAGACCTGCCTGGGCAACTTGGTGAGACCTTATCTCTACAATAAGTCAAAAATTAGCCGGGCATGGTAGCACGCACCTGTAGTTCCAGGTACTTGGAAGGCGGAGGCGGAAGAATCGCCAGAGCCCAGCAGGTCGAGGCTGCGGTGGCCGGAAGCGGCCACTGCACTCCAGTCTGGGCAACAGAGTGAGACTCCAACTCAAAAAATAATAATAATAATAATAATAATGATAATCAATACATAAAATGATCCTGTAAGTCTGCAATTATGGCTATGAAAAGTTGTCCATGATCTATTACAAAGTAAGAATATCAGTTGGAAAATGTTGACTTAATCTCATTCTTGTAAAAGAAAAATGTATTTCCCTAAATGTGCATAGAAAATACGTACATTTCCTCTAGATAGTTATGAAAGGAGGTAGATAATAGGTGTTTTTTTTTCTTCTTCATGCTTTTGATGATTGACTTTTAAAATAACTAATACACTTTAAAGTCATTTTTTTCTTTCGTTTTGGGAAAAGGGTGCTGACTTCTTCCACCCACTAATAACTGGCAAGCAGCATCAGCATTTCAGCAGGAGCCTTGCCAGGGAGACAGCTTGGCTTCCGGGAAGGGTGGGGAACAAATGACCGGGAGAGACGGCCCCTCAGAGGAGCAGACCCCACTGACAGCCCTGGGGGGCCCCCACCATAGAAGCAACTTTTTCCAGCTCCTTCTCCCACTATGGCCCCTGCCCTTGGCGGGGTCCACAGCTGCGACGGGGAGACTCATCACAAAGCATGACCTCCCTCACCCAACCGAGTGGAAAAAGAGTCCAGAGAACGTCCTGGTCCTGAGTCGGTCCCTGGCCCCAACCCATAGAACACCACAGGGTGCCACAGGACACGGCAGAGCGCCAAGTGCCAGGGCTCCAAGGAGACAGAGCACGATATCCAAACATGAATGGCTTATTTTTAGCAAAGTCCAGCCCTCACATCCTGGCCCTGCTCCAAGGAGAACATCGGCCTTCCCTCTGACTCCGTTCCCCAAACCGACTCAGTTTCAGAGGAACTAGGTGGCCTCCCCTCGCTGACGTGAGCCACGAGCTGCCTTGTCCTTCAGGAGAAATCTCTACGGCCATCCTGATTCCTTCAGGCCTCTGTGCAGGTCGCTTCCAGAAAGAACGTAACCGTTCCCTTCACAGTCTGGGATTTGGGACCAAGTGCAGAAACTTCTACACTCAGTCTCCTGGATCCCCAGTTTCTGAGCCATCGTGTAAGTGTTGATCAACCTCTCCACGTGGTTTTCAAGGAAACCAGAGGGCTGCCTCCTCCCTCCTCCCGCACAACGGTCCAAGAGCCCCAGTCCCGCGCCCTGTCCCAAGCCCAGGGCTTGTTTCTCAGGGATTTCTCAGTCTCTTTGGTCAAACTCCACGCCATGTCCAGCAGACCAGAGAAACGAAGGGAGGCCTTGTTTCCTTCCAGGAGAACCCATGCTCTGTCGTGGTTAATAATGTGGGTTTGACAGGGAGACGTGTCATCAACGTCCAGTAAAACAAGGCAGAGTACAGATACCTTGAGATATCGTGCCAGCCCAGCGAGGCTCACAGACCTGGTAGGTTTGTGTAGATTGGGGAGGGGAGAGGGTGACTGAGAGAGTGAGAGATCTTTTCCACCCGAGGCCAGTGTTTCCAACATTCCTCAAGCAGCAAGGACACGGCTGTCCCTCCCCAGCTGTCTTTGTGTGACTGGAGTCACAGGTGCCAGTTGTCTGAAAGCAGAGAGAGCCGGGGCCTGCACATATCTAAAACTTCAGAAAGAAGAGCGCTTGTTCTCCTGGGCTGGTGCCTGCGTTTCTGAACCTGCCATGCTCTGCCCTCTGCATGCCAGGCCCCATCAACAGCCCAAGTCCCGCTGGACAAGTCGAGGCCTCTCTGGATGAGGTCAAGATCTGAAGATTCCCCTTCTTTTGTTACTAGGCATCGTACACTCGTCTTTATTCACACCCTATAAAGTTGCACCCTTTAAGGGGTCTCCTCCACACCTACAATTCTCCCCCAGAGTCATGTGCTGTGGAGAAAGAGCCCTCCAGCAGGCAGTGCCTGAGTCACAGCCACCTCACGGCCCCGTTCACCCTAAAGGGGCTGCCACGGACAGGCGCCTTTGACCTCAGGCTGCTCCAGGACTTGGAAGGGTCAGCCCAGGCTCACCTCTGCTCATGAGGTCAAGGGACTTGCCACAATGAATAGGAACACTAGAACCATCTGAATCCTGCCCGCCAGGGGTCTGCTCCCTGGAGTCTTTGTTCTTGGTGTAGGGGTAGGGTCTTTCAGCTCTGCCATCTCCCCTTCCATTGCCAATTCTGTTTCTGAATGGGCAACACTCAACATCCCCCTGGCACGTGGCCCCACTGTGTAAGTAAGGTCTCTCTCTAAGGCCTTTCCCAGACTGTTCTAAAGGCCCAACACAACCCTTCTCTGAGACTCGTTTCTGTCCAGTGGTGGAGGTGGAATAAATATTTGCCAAGATTCCATCCTGCTCTAACAGCCTAAAAAGTTTTTGATCACCTGGGTGCTCACATTTCCAGACAAGCCTTGGTCCTACCCATCCTTAATATCTGGCCATGAGATGAAAATCCCTCAGAGCCCACCCTGACACTGGTGCGGTGGCGTTCAGTTCACGATCCCTGTTCTCCCTGGAACCTCCCCAGACCTTGATGACACAGACAGTGCCACGTGACGATCAGACCTGGGAGGTGAGAAACAGTTTGCCAAACTCCACAGAGCAAATAAGCAGCAAAGCTGGGACCAGCACCTGACCTCCTGACTTCGAGGCTATGACCCATTCGGCAGTTTCACCCCTCCCCTGTGCGTGTCTACAGAGCTGGAAACAACACTGGCCATGAGTAGAGCCTCAACCTGCAGCGATCAGGTGGACCTGATGGACTAGCCAACAAGAACAGGAAAGGCAGGCAGGTCTGTTTCCTCCTCCATGTGGGCTAAAAGAGGGCCAGCCAATTTCACCAATACCCAACCATCTGACAACATGCACATGAAGCTCCATGCTCTTTGTTTTCTTCCTCTTTCTTAGTCTCAGGGATCAGACAGATGTACGGCCTTGTACTGGGAATACTTGTATCTGCCTCTCTAAATGAGGCATGCAGAGTTTAAAATTCACAAAGAAAGCTGGGCGCAGTGGCTCACACCTATAACCCCAGCTCTTTGGAAGGCCGAAGCAGGAAGATTGCTTAAGCCCAATTGGAGACCAGCCTGAGCAACACAGCAAAACCTCCTCTCTACAAAAGAGTAAAAAATTAGCCAGGTGTGGTGGTACACCTATAGTTCCAGCTACTCAGAAGGCTGGTGTAGAAGAATCACTTGAGCCCAGGAGTTGGAGGCTGCGGTGAGCTGTGATCATGCCACTGTACTCCAGTCTGGGCAACAGAGACCTTGACTCTAAAAAAGAAAAAAAAGTTTTTTCACAAAGAAGCCTGTCACCACTTTTCCATACTCCTATTCTCACCCAAAAAGGGGTAAAGAAATAGTGATGGGGTGAACTGTTATTTGAATTTATTTTTTTAATTTTTGTTATTTTTTTTTAGTTGGAGTCTCACTCTGTCGCCCAGACTGGAGTGCAGTGGCACACTCCCAGCCACCACAACCTCGACCTGCTGGGCTCTGGTAATCCTTCCGCCTCAGCCTTCCAAGTAGCTGGAACTACAGGTGCGCACTACCACACCCGGCTAATTTTTGATTTATTGTGGAGATGAGGGCTCGCCAAGTTGCCCAGGCGGGTCTCGAACCTGCGGGCTCAGACAATTCACTCACCTCAGCCTCCCAAAGCGTGGGGTTACAGGCTGAGCCACCGAGCCCGGCTGTTATTTGAATTTAAATTGAAGGTTCCCTCCAACGCCTTTGTCCAATGTCATAAAGGGAGAATCAGGGGAAAAGGAACATTCTCTCCTTGGCCCCAAAAGACTGAGGTTGACTGATGTGTCAGGGGAGGAAGGGAGGTATCTGTGTCTTGTCAGAGTTAAAAATTGCCCGGAATATCGGCCTGCACCACCAGCCTTCAACCACAGGTCTCTCGGTCTCTGTTGTGGCTCAAACTCGAAAACACAGCCTTCTCAAAACATTTACATCTCTGCCAAGCGAAGATTCATGTGACTGTGACTCTCAAAGTACACAGGTTTTCGTGGGAAGATTAAGAGAGGATCCCAATCATTTCATGACAAATCAATCCGTTTTGGCAAATGTCATTTAAAAGAAGAAAAGGAAATGAATCCTTGCTCCACCCACTTGTATTTTTCTTTTTTCTTTTCTTTCTGGAATTCTGCATGAGTCCATTTTATGACTTTCGAGGGGCACTTAACTAAAAGGAAAGAAGGACAGAGAGCAAGGTCAGCCTTAGTTCCCCAGTTTCTGCAGAAAGTGCAAAAGGACGCCACCAAGGGTTTGGGACTCACGCAACTTGACAAAAGGATCAAGATTGATGAAAAGGTATTGAGAGGCCAAACCCACTCAAAGACCTCTGAAGGTACTGAGGAAGATGTCCTCTCATGTGAGCTAAGCTTCGAAATATTCTCTCATACTCCAGAGCCACACACACACACACACACACACACACACACACCCCATGCTCTTCCCTGGTAGGATCAGCTGTTCTGTCATTGGTACGTGGGTACCATGCCAAAGGGACAACCCTCAATGCTTAGACCCATTAAATACTTTTGTCAGAAGCCCAAATTCAGGAAAAGCATATTCATCTAGATTGGATAAATATACTGTGGTACATATACACAATGGAATACGATTCAGCCTTTAAAAAGAATGAAATCCTTCATTTGCAGCCACATGGGTAGAACTGGAGTTCATTATGTTAAATGAAATAAGCCAGGCACAGAAAGACAAATATCACATGTTCTCACTCACACGTGAGAGCTGAAAAAGTCAAGCTCATGGAGGCAGAAAGTAAAATAATGGTTATCAGAACGTAGGGAGAGAGGATGGAAAGGGTTGATTAATGGGTACAAACTTACAATTAGATAGGAGGAGTAAGTTCTATTGTGACTATAGTTGACAACATTGTATATTTCAAAAGAGCTAGAACATTCTAAATATTCCCAACATAAAGAAATGATAAATGTTCGAGGTGATGGATATCCTAACTACTCTGATTTGATCATTTTACATTGTATGCATGTATCAAAATACCATTCATACCCCCTATATATATACAAATATCATATATCAATTGAAAAATACAAACCTGGCCGGGTGTGGGGGCTCATGCCTGTAATCCCAGCACTTTGGGAGGCTGAGGCAGGAGAATTGCTTCAGCCCAGGAGTTCCAGACCAGCCTGGGCAACATAGCAAAACTTCATCTCTACAAAAAAATCAAAAAATTAGCCAGACATAGTAGCGCATCCTTGCAATCCCAGCTACTAGGGATGCTGAAGTGGAAGGATCACCTGAGCCTAGGAGGTCACGGCTGCAGTGAGCTGGGATCCAACAGAATTAGACCCTGATTCAAAGCAAAAAATGCAAACCTAAAAAAAATATTCATCTATTCACAGTTAGCCCCACATTGTAAAATGCGAAAGTCTGAATAAAGCAAATACTTGCCATACACACATGCACATTAATGAGAACAATGCTTTTACACTGTTGGCACTGTCCTTGGAATATGAGTAGAATTTTTTTTTTAAAACCAGAGGGAAGATTTGAGTTCTATTTGGGTTTTGATGATTGCTCAACACTGGTATTATGATAGTAGCTACTAGAAGAAGAGTCTCGGCCGGCTCGGTGGCTCAGCCTGTAATCCCAGCACTTTGAGAGGCTGAGGCAAGTGGATTGTCTGAGCCCATGGGTTCGAGACCTTCCCTCTACAATAAATCAAAAATTAGCTGGGCGTGGTAGTGCATGCCTGTAGTTCCAGCTATTGGGAAGACTGAGGCAGAAGGATCGCCGGAGCCCAGCAGGTCAACGCTGGGATGACCATGAGTGTGCCACTGCACTCCAGTCTGGGCGACAGAGTGAAACTCCAACTCAAAAAAAAAAAAAAAAAAGAGGAGTCTCCCTGATTGATGGGAACAGAGTGAGGCACAGAAAGGAGCTGGGACAGAAGGCAGGCATGGAATGGAGAGGGTGACATGCTCACAACAGCCACCCTACTTGACAGCATACAGACCCCACTGCCCGACAGCTGGAGTCAGTGTTCAGTGAAGACCAAGTGTCATAAAAGGAAAATCCAGAGCCGTGAGCGTTTGTTCAACCCTGAGTTGGAACATACTACTCGTACTTCCCAAGGTCTACCAGGAATTGGAACGCCTTCCCTGTGCTAGTGAAAATTATGAATATCTGAGTGGTTCTTGTAAAAGAAAGGGGATATCTTAGTTCACTTTCTGTTGCTTATAACGGAATACCTGAAGCTGGGTAATTTATAAGAAAGGAATTTATTTATTACAGTAATGGAGGCTGAGAAATCTAGGATCGAGGGGCTGTTTCTGGTGAGGGCTTTCTTGCTGGTGGGACTCTCTGCAGAGTCCTGAGGTGGCACGGGGCATCACATGGCAAGGGGGCTGGGCATGCTAGCTCAGGTCTCTCTTCCTCCTCTTATAAAGTCACTAGCCCCATTCACATGATAATCCATTAATCCATTAATCCATGAATTAATCCATGAAGGCAAAGCCCTTATTACTCAATCACCTTTTAAAAGTTTAACCTCTCAATACTGCCACACTGGGGATTAAATTTCAACAGGAGTTTTAAAGGGAATAAATATTTGAACCCCCGTAGGGGGATATCTCTAAATAGATCTAAGAGGGCCCAAGACACAGAGACCAAGAGCTATGAAAGTTACAGCCCTACTCCACTAACGGTGGCATTTTCAAGGTAGTTTTGAGATTGCCCGTGGGGGCATTTTATTAAACACCCTCTCAGTGATAAAACAAAGAATAATAATTTATTCTTTAATGGTGGATATGATTTGTAGAGGCAACCAAGAGAAGGTTGTAGAGTCTAGGGGTAAAAAACCTCAGTTTTTTTTCCAAGTAGTGGTCAGTGTCACTGAAATAAAGTCCTCCCAAGGGACTACCCCAGTCACTTCTATGGGTTGAAGGCTTATCCCCTCCAAAGCTCAAGTAGAAATTTAGTTGCTATGGTAACAGTATTGGGGGTGGGACCTATAGAATGTTATTTAGACCAGGGGTGTCCAACCCCCAGGCCACTGACTGGTACCGCAGAACTCTGCTTACTGTCAGATCAGTGAAGGCATTTGATTCTCATAGGAGCACGAACCTTATTGTGAACTGCATATGCAAGAAATCTAGATTGCATGCTCCTTATGAGAATCTAATGCCTGACAATCCCCACCCTTCCCCCTCAGCCCCTGGTCATGGAAAAATTGTCTTCCATGAACCCGATCTCTGATGCCGAAAAGGTTGGGGACCACTCATTTAGGCTATAAGGGTTCTGTTCTCATGGGTAGGATTCATTCCACTATAAAAGGGTGAGTTCCGTTCCCTTTCCTCTCTTTGCCCTTTTGCCTTGGGCCACGTGAGGACAAAGTTTTCCTCCTCTCTGGAAGATACAGCATTCAAGACATCATCTTGAAATCAAAAACACCAAGTCTGCCAGTGCCTTGATCTTGGAATTTCAGCCTCCCGAACTGTGAGCAAATAAATTACTGTTTTTTACAAATTGCCCAGTCTGTGCTATTCTGTGATAACAGCACAAAATGAACTCAGATAATTACCTCCTCTCATGTGCCATTGGTGAAAACCAACTCGTGGCCCCACCAGATGGAGGGACCGGCTATGGACCAGAGAGAAGAGGAAAGCACGTATTCAAAAGCACAACCCAAGGAGTGGCCCACACCTGCCCATCCTCCCAATGGGACCATCCTCCCAATGGGACCAACAGGCAGGGAAGCTCTGTGACACTTTTTTTTTTTTTGAGTTGGAGTCTCACTCCATTGTCCAGGCTGGAGAGCAGTGGCACGTTCACCACCACCGCAGCATCCACCTGCTGGGCTCCGGCAATCCTTCCACCTCAGCCTTCCAAGTAGATGGAACTACAGGTGCATGTTACCACACCTGGCTAATTTTGATTTATTATAGAGACGGGGGCTTACCAATTGGCCCAGGCTGGTCTTGAACCCGTCAGCTCAGGCAATCCATTCGCCTCAGCCTCCCAAAGTGCTAGGATTACAGACTAAGCCACTGAGCCTGGCCCTCTGTGACTTCGAAAGCTAATATGTCTACACTGACAACCTAACAAATCAGTGAGAAAACAGGTCTGCACTACCTCAGATGTCTCAAAATGTGAATGTCTGAATTTATATGTTTATCCAAACACCAAAGTCCCCCTTTCTGTTAAGTCTGCCTAGAATTCCATTCCAGTAATCCTGGGTCGCTGCCCCTCCCACACTCCAGATAGCCCCATGGCCCTGCCTTGTTAATTGCCGTAATGCAAATCGTTTTTCTCCCAGGTGTGTGTATATCATGCTTCTGTGACCCAAATCATGCGAAGAATCAGGTGGCTACTTTCCATTGTATCTCATATGCTCAGCCGACATTAAATGGGCCTATCTGATTTTTCCTTGTCTTTGTACTTTCAGTTCTGTTTTTGGTGCCGACCCATGATCACTTTTATACTGCATGGTTCACGTTAGCAACATGTCTCCAAATAGGTCGTCAGAAAAGTAATACAGGGGCAGCCTCTGAGGAATGGGACTGGGTGGCCACAGGACTGTCTGAAAGGGAGGTTTGTGAATGCTTTTACTGTTGAGCCATGTGAGCAAATACCTAATCAAAAAACACTTTGAGACAATAATGAAAGGGGTCGTAAGTCTAAGCAGGGCAACCCTGGAGGTGAGCAGGACGATAGGGGAAGAGGCGCCATCTCTGACCCCAAAATAGAGCCCCAAGGAAAAAGTTAAAGAATATTTGGTAAAACATTTGTGGCATTATATGGAATGTAACCACCTTCTCCCACCTCCACCAAGCAATATTCAGCAAAAAGCTCCAAAACTCATCAAAACTTTGGGAGTCAGGATGTGAAAAAATTGGAACCCCTATGCCCTGTGGGTGGGAATATAAAATGGTGCCGCTGCTATAAAAACCAGTATTGTGGTTTTTCCAAAAGGCAAAAATAGAATTACCATATGATCAGCAATTTTACTTCTGGATGTATACCCACAAAAATCAAAACAGGGTCTAGAGAGATATGTGCACACCCATGTTCATATCAGCACTATTCACAAGCATCAAAAGGTGGAAGTAACGCAAATGTCTACTGTCAGATGGAAGGGATAAACAAAATGTGGCATGCATACAGAAGGGAATATTATTCGGCCTTAAAAATTCTGACACGTGCTGTAACTTGAGGACATTGTGCTAAGTGAAATAAGCCAGTCACAAAAGGGCAAACACCGGAGGGTCCCACTACTCCCAGGAGGTATCTAGGGTAGTCAAGTGCACAGAGATAGAAAGTAGCATGGCGGTCGTGGGGTGGGGAGAGAGTGGGGCGTGGGGAGAGAGTGGGGCGTGGGGAGAGAGTGGGGCGTGAGTGTTTACTGGGTACAGAGTTTCAGTTTTGCAAGGTGAAGACATCTGGAGATGGGTGGGAAGATGGTTGCACAAGACTGTAAATGTACTTAACCCCACTGAGCCATAAACTTAGGAATTGTTACAGCAGTTACATTTCACGTGGTGTATGTTTGCCACAACCTCCCCTTTCTAATAAAACAAAACGCTTCGTGAGTCAGGTGTTGCGTGCACATAAGTGTGTTAGGTCGCTTGGAGGGAGCAGGCCAATGTGCTAAGCCGAGATGCAAGGCCAAGAGGAGATCGACCCCGTGACATCTGACTGTCGAGGGTAACCCCTTGGCCGGCGATGAGCTCAGGGGGTTCGTGTGGTGCCAGAAGCATCCCAAACCCCCTCCAACAGTGCTGCCAACACCTGGCACCCACATGGCGTCACACCTTCCCGGTAGAGAAAAGGAACCACCCGCCCTGGAGCACAGGCAGCAGGGCTTCTGATGTCTTCCTTGGTGTCATGGAATGAGACTTTCTGTACTTCCCTCCCCTCGCTAAGGTCTCTGCTCCAGAGAGATGGAGGAGAGCCTGGCTCGGGCTCTATGCCAGCCGCTCTCGGGGTCCCCACCAGGAGCAGTGACTAGAAAAGCTTGTCACTTACCCATTGTCCGCCGTGGATCTGTCTGCTGCTCTGTAACAGTGAAAGAAACAAATGTAACAAAGCCACAGAGCACTTACTATGAACTCAGCACTGTTCTTAACGCTTCACAAATATCAACTAATTTAATCCCAGAAAAGTCTCAGAGTGAGCACTCGCTACTATTGTCTTCCCCAGTTTATGGGTGAGCAAAACCAAAACACAGAGGGGTTAAATCCATCTTCCAAGATCACACCGCCACACAGGGGCAGAGCCTGGATTCAAATCCAAGCACTCTGGCTCAGGATTCGGCCAATACTCAACGCTGTCTCTCTTTTCTCAACAAAGCCCCCTCCCCAGACCTACTCCAAAGCCAACTGCGGAGACTCCAATGATTCATCAGCCGAAGTAAGTTTCTTACTGAGAGTGGGCCAGGTGGCAGGTAAGGGTCTGGATAATGCTGCTCGTAGCACGGAGAGCCCCGGGCACCGAGACCCTCCTTTTCCTATCGCCATTCGCCTCCAGATGCAGTTGACCGCTAAGGAAAGGAGAGTAAGGAACAGAAAACGAAAGAGGATGCCTAAGATGCCACCCGGTTTCCATTCCAAAAATCTGATCCCCTTTCTCAGGGAGAGAAAACAATCCAGCGGGAACCACAGCCATGTGGGCCGGGGCTGGGAAGGCCTCCTGGGGAGGTCCCTTGGTCTGGACGCAGATGGAAGCTGCTAGAAGCGGGTAAGCCACGACAGAGCGAGGAACCTGGGGGGTGAGGAATGGGTTCAAGCCTCTGACCAGAGCCGGCACAGAAGCCACGAGCAGGGCTCCAGGATAGACCAGACACGGAAACACGGAGAATGAGTGGAGTCGGGGCAAAGAGGGGAGGCCTGTGTGGACCCCTGGAAGGGGGTGGCATTGGCTCCGGCTGAAAGCCAGGAGCTCAGGAAGGCTCTGGAGGCTGGACCAAGCCAGGCTGTAGCCGCTGAATGACAGCAGCCTTCCGTGAGGACAAGGTATGTGTAACGAAGCCCATCTTTCCCTCCCGGAACTCGACTCCTTATTTCCCACGGTTAAGAGGAGCCTTGGGAGAGGGGCTCCATCAGAAGAGGGAGGGATGGGGAGGGAGACTCAAAGGCGTCAGCTTCAATGGACACCTGGCCTTGGAGGGAAAGGGATGCGTGAACTTGAGAACAACTGGCGATCGGGTTTCAGATGCCTGAAATAAATGATGGCTTCCCAAGAGCCGCTGAGACCCTCAGCAGTGGGGGCCTCCAGACTTTCATCCAAGTTAGATTCAACTGTATCTTTTCTTCTCCAATTTTTTTTTTATTGTGGTAAAATACACATACCAAAAAAAGTTCACCATCTTAGCCATAAAGCATTCCATTCAATGGTATGAAATACAGTCACATGGCTGGGCAGCCACCACCGCCATCTGTCTGCGGAACTCTTTGCATCCTGTAGAACCGAAGCTCTGTGCGTGAAACAATCACTCCCCGTTCTCCGTCCCCTCAGCTGTATCTTTTTTAAGTGTCTTCCCCAGTGAAGCTTCCAACCTCACTCAAGAACACAAAATATAAAGCTATGGCCGTGCAACAAGGGCTTTTGGCCCCACTAAGCCATTTCTGGACATTTCTTTTTAAACCAAGGAAGTAGGGGATGCCCAGGACTGGGTCCCCAAACCTGAAAGACTGTGGGTGCTTTGCAGAAAGCAGGGGGTTTTAGTGCCGTCCCCAAGGACTCGGAAGACCCAGTTCTGCCCTGGCGTGCCCCCGCCCCCGCCGGCCCCGCCCTCTACCTTTTCCTTCCTGACCTCCATCCCCCTCTCTGTTTTGCAGTCAGTCTGCTTGCCTCTCCAAGGCCTCTCTGTTCACAGAGAGGGTCTATTTGAGGGGAGTTCCCATTCTCTCTCGCCCAGAGTCAAAGCTCCAGACTCTACCCGGCCTCCAGAGCGTCTGAGGAATTTGTCAAGGCCCTACCTTCAGAGACTAGGGGTGAAGCCCAGGAATCTGCATTTTTTTTGTAAGTGAGAAAGCAGGATTTACTGAGGACACAAAAGCTCCCACGGTGGGAGGAGACCCAAAGAGGTTGCCCCAGAAATCTGCCTTTTTTTTTTTTGAGTCGGAGTCTCACTCCGTCGCCCAGACTGGAGTGCAGGGGCCGC
>NW_007097616.1:373003-429748 GCF_000164805.1 Carlito syrichta
TCCGCTCACCTCAGCCTCCCAAAGGCGCGGGATTACAGGCTGAGCCACCAAGCCTGGCTGGAATCTGCCTTTTAACAAGCATCCCGTGTGTTGCTGATACTCCTAGACCATACGCCACCGCAATTTGTGCATGGATCAGAATCTCTTTGAGGACAGAGACACACGCGCGCACCACTGCACACGCTCAAGCTAACTACTCACACATGCTCACAGTACAGAAGGCTTTAGGACATACAGGACGTGTTCAGTGCCATGTGTTCGATCCACACCTGAGTTGTTGGACCCTGTACAGCCATGTACGATTGTGCCCAAGTCCCTGGAGCACTCACCTGCTATCTGACAGCTTCCCCTCCAGAAACCGCACGGTACAGTAAAAAACAGAGAAAAGAAAGCCGTTAGACCCCAGTGAATGTTATTTTTAATGAAAGTGGTGCATTTTGACTCACCATGTTGAAGCCAGATTATAAATGAGTCATCGGTGAATCGACCACAAGAAAACCTTTGCAGAGGTGATTTACAGGAGAGCTCAGATGTCTGCTGTCCCCTGCACACACCTCACAGAGATGCCATCAGACTTGGACTTGGTCTGGGGCATCGGCAGCCGCGTCAGCTCAAAACGATGCTGTGTTGTCACCGACGGGATTCCCCAGCCCAGGCAGCACTGCGGTCCCACCCCCACAGGCAAGGCAGCCATCACTGAACAATGCTTGTGGTTACATCACCGTGCTGGTTTCCAGGCAGTGACTAGCAGATAATGGAGAGAGAGACAGGCCGTCTGCTCCTTCCCTGCTCCCGACTCCTCCCTCATCCTGCATCCTCTCACCTGGTTTTCAAGAGGCAGTGCCGGGCGCAGGCAGAAGAGCAGGACTACAAGTTGAACAGACCCCAGAGTCAGGCAACAGCCCCCCCTTTCCTCATCTCTCAAATGAACACGTGTGTGCCTGCCCTGCCCCTTTGCAGGAATGTGGCAAGCTTCCCACAGGACCACACATGCAAAAGTGTTTTGCAGATTCTCTTAGGCCATCCCCAGGTCAGCGGACAGGAGATGAAAAACTTGTAGTTGGAGGGCAGAACTGGGCAACCAGACCACAGTGAAGCAGTGTGAAATGTTCCTTCGTCTCCAACCCAGAAAGGAGACCATTGCTCATCTTTCCCCTTAGAAAAACAGGAAATGTTCCAGCAGGAGCGACGGAGGCCAGAGGGTCAGTCCACACACAGGACACCCTGTCTTCCAGCCCGATGGGGGACTGACCATCCTGCTGCTGAATGGCAGCCCAGGACGCTCAACTGCTGGCCACACTTAGGAAGATGGAGACAAGCCTGGAAAAGAACTCTCCAGGCCATCTGGGAAGTACAGAAGCGCTCCTGGCTTCTGGGTGCCTGCTTAGAGCTGGCTCCAAGACAGGAATCTGCAGCAAAGAAAATCCCCCGACAACACGGGGGACAGGAAGGTCAGTCTGGTAGGACGGTAGATCACTCACTGGCAAGACAGCAGTAGCCACCATGGGCACTACTGTGCCTCAAGTTCAGTCATTACTCAAGAATATTAACTCCTGAGCACGTGACCCCAAAAATCCCCAAAGAAGGCAAGAAATTCGTCAAATCTGCAAAAGAGAGGAGGAGGAAAGGAGAGAAGAAAAAAATTGCTTAGTAAAGCCAACCGAATCCTTCTCCTGTGCATCACAGATGCATGACCAGTCTCAGCATTAAAGAGGAAGAGAAAAAAATACAGTTGAAACGGGGTTTTTCGAGTCAGACAAATCTGGAGCTGAATGTCAGCCTTCCCCTTGCTGGTTCTAGGTTTTGGGAAAGGCTGCATGTTGTCCCTAACCCTCCGTTTCCTCAGTGGCCTTCCTCCCAAGATTGCTGTGAGGATTAAGTGGAATCCTGTGTGTGCTGTACCTACACGGTGCCTGGAATATAGTAAACATTCAATAAATGTTGGTTTCCTTTTTTTTGACCAAATATCTGCCTCCATGTAGTTTACCTTCCAGTTGACATTTTTAAAGATGAATAAGCATGTATAAAAGCATCCCATGTACTCCATAATATGTACAATGATTTTTGTATCCATAATAATTAAAATTTCTTAAATTAATAAATAAAAATATGATGCGATAGACTGAGCAAAAAAGTGAAGCAGAAAAGGTGGGAGTGGGAATAGGCTGTCTTGGGAGCAGTAGCAATTCTAGATAAGGTAGCAAGGACACGTTTCAATGAGAAGGTGACACTTGGCCGGGCTTGGTGGCTCAGCCTGTCATCCCAGCACTTTGGGAGGCCGAGGCGAGTGGATTGTCTGAGGCCACGGGTTCAAGACCCGCCCGGGCAACTTGGTGAGACTTTGTCTCTACAACAAAATAAAATAAAAAATAGCCGGGCGTGGTAGCGTGCATCCATAGTTCCCGCTACTTGGAAGGCTGAGGTAGAAGGATCGCTGAAGCCCAGCAGGTCGACGTTGGGGTGGCCGTGAGCGTGCCACTGCACTCCAGCCTGGGCAGCAGAGACTCCAACTCAAAAAAAAAGAGAAGGTGACACTCAAAGACCAATGGAAACGGCAAGTGTAAACACCCTGTGGTAGAACCATTTCTGGCACACTTCAGAAATAGTCGAGAGGCCAGTGTGGCTGTAGCATCATAAGCAAGGAACAAGAAGTACGAAATGGATTCAGAGAGGTGACAGGGAAGGCAGGCGGAACAGTGCCTGGCAGGCCAGTGTGAAGGCTTACACCTTTGTTTAGTGATGTGGAGCGTCACTACAGCATTTTAGGGGGTTCCATGATCTGATGTACATTTTAATAGCACCACTCTGGCTATTGAATTGAATATGGACTGAAGAATATTCTGGGAGGAAGCCTATGGCGTAATTTTTTCAGATTCCTAAATACCAACATGAAAAATAGACAGTAAAAGCAGTAAAGAACAGTAAAATATGGTTCATAAACCATATTCGCCATATTTATAAACCAAACTATCTAACAAGGTCTCCCTGTGGTTTCCAAAATGAAAGTGGGTGGGCACAAACCACCAACAGATACAGACCTGAGTAGTATTAATAGCTATACAAGAGATAATATTCAGTGATAATACTCACTGAAACAAAAAACTGAGTCCCACATGTTCTCACTCATTAAGCAGACCCTGGACAATTATCATAATACTATAAGAAAGGAATTGGCAGTAGTAGGAATCTGCCAGGGGAAGTGGGAGGCCACACACATCATCCATAAGGTACCTGATCTCAAACCAGGTAAAGTGGGGACCAAAATGAGGCCTAAACTTTACCTGTACAATGACCATTTGTATACCTAACCCTGAGTTGTACCCCACATCTTCAAAATAAAAATTTTAAAAATGAAAAAATATATCTGTACAAGAGATAGCAAAGGGGGGATCCAGGCATCCGATGATCTCGATAATCCCCAAATACCTAGTGGGACTCAAAGAAAATCTGAGAGAGTCCACTTGAGAATGGCAGCTGAGTTGGATGAGTTTTGCCCACTCAGATAGTGGGTGAGTTCAAGGGGTCTGCAGTAAAGGTCTGAAAGGGTTATAGCTGAGAAAGTCCCAGAAATTCTAGAAATAACCAACCAAAGTGTCCTCCAGGACAAAGTCCTGCACTGAGAAGACACTGCTAGGAATAGAAACCAAACCACGATGGCCTGGCTTGGTGGCTCAGCCTGTAATCCCAGCACTTGGGGAGGCCAACGTGAGTAGATTGCCTGAGCCTGTGGGTTCAAGACCAGTCCAGGGAACTTGGCGAGAACTCGTCTCAACAATAAATCAAAAATTAGCTGGACATTGTAGCGTGCCTATAGTTCTGGCTACTTGGAAGGCTGAGGCGGAAGGTTCGCCAGAGCCCGGCAGGTGGATGCTGGGATGGCCATGAGTGTGCCACTGCACTCCAGACTGGGCGACAGAGTGAGACTCCAATTCAAAAAAAAAAAGAACCTAAACTGCGTAGCACATGGGGTAGTAGAGACAAATAGAAAGGGTAAAAGAGGGTAAGAGAAACACAGAGCCTAGAGACCTCAAAAAGTCAGCCACCGTATTCTTGCGCACTCATGAAAACAGCAAAAGTGATAACTCTAGAGCAGTGTAGAAAATCCAAGTGGAACCATATCTTCCAATAATTCAGAGAAACAAAATTTATATAAACATATTTAACAGAAAAATATAAAAGTTGAATAACACACAAAGTTATTTAGGAAAAAAGATAAAGATCACATAATCACATGCCTACAGACCATAAAACATGCCAGAAAGATATGCTCACAAAACAAATGAAATTCATAGCCTATTTCAAAACCCAACTAGAAGAACAGCATAAGTTAAAGCAAGAAAAACTTGGAATCAGAATGGTAGAATCAAGAAAGCATAAGGAATAAAAAGGAAAGAATCCTCATGTCAGAAATGATGACTATATTTAAAAGAAGTCATGAGGGCACAAATCCAGCAGGTAATACCTTAAGATAAATTAAGACAAATAGAAAGCATAAAGGGAAAAAAGGGTTTATTTGTTGTTTGTTTTTGAGTTGGAGTCTCACTCTGTCACCCAGGCTGGAGTGTAGTGGCACGCTCACAGCCAACCCAGTGTCGACCCACCTCAGCCTTCCAAGTAGCCAGAACTATAGGCACGCACTACCACGTCCAGCTAATTTTTGATTTATTGTAGAGACACAGTCTCACCAAGCTGCCCGGGCTGGTCTCGAACCTGCAGGCTCAGGCAATCCACTCACCTTGGCCTCCCAAAGTGCTGGGATTACAGGCTGAGCCACCAAGCCTGGCCAAAAAAAATTTTTAATGAAGAAAGAATTAACAGCAATTTGAAACAAATAGTAACAAATATAGAAGATAAGCAAAGACTATCCAACATTTGTGTAATAGGAGTGCCCAAAACAGAAAAACCAAAGCAAGGAAAAGAACAAACTAAAAACTACAATTCATGAAAATGCTGAAATTAATTTTTAAAAATTTGAGACTACATACAGAAATTCAAAATCAACCAAATACAAGCAACATCAGAGCACATTCTTGTAAAATTTCTAGACTTTGAAGAAAAATATAAAATCCCATGGACATCCAGGCAAGACCAAGTTACTTATAAGGGAGAGAAAATCAAATTGTCACCAGACTTTTCAACAGCCACACTTTGTCCCAGGAGAATAGACAGCAAGAGGATGAGGATGGGTACAAGAAGAACTGATAGGAGGCAGAGCCTACAGGATTTTCTATCATACATGGGATGTGAGAAAAAGAGAAGAGTCAGTGACCTGAGCAACTAGCCATGTGGAACTGCCATTGATGACACTGGATAGACTGTGTGAGAGGAGGAAGTTACCGACCAGGAAATAAACTCATCGTCTGTACATATTATGTTTGAAATTAATAATCCATACGGAGAGCTGAGTAGGCAGCTATACACAGAATCTGGTGTTTGGATCTGAGGTCTGGATTAGAAGTATATATTTAGAAACGATCCACATATGGAAGCCATCTGAAGTCTTGAGACTGGATAAAATCCAATGAGGAAGTGAGTTAGAGAAATACCCCTATTCAAAACTTGACATTGACTTTTAGTAAAATCCAAGCCCTTTATCATGGCCAGTGAAGCCCTACATGGGGACCCCCTCTCACCTCATCGCCTGTCACTCTCCGCCTCACTCCCTGAGTGCTAGGCACAACAGGCCACCTTGCGGCGCTTGAATAACCTCTTTGTCATCTCAGGACCTTTGCGTTTGCTGTTCCTTATGACCATGTCATGTTCCACTCAGATGTTTGCATGCCTGCATTCTCACATCATTCAACTCTCCATCAGAGAAATCTTCTGACATCCTACACTCCTATCCACTCCCATCACCAAACCCACCTCTCTCACTCTCTAACCCCTTAATCTGTTTTTTTATCCACCATGTATAAGTTGCTGGTTCCAATTTCTATTACCCCAAAAGTGAGTGGCTTGTCACAGCCATTTTACTATGCACACAAATTCTGTGCTCAGGAATTTGGTCAGGGCTCATAGAAGACGGTTTGTCTATGCTCTACAATGTCTGGGTCCTCAACAGGGAAGACTCAAAGGCTGGGAGTGACTTGAAAGCTAGAATTTGGAATCATCTGAATGCCTGCTCACTCATGTGTCTGGTGTCTGAGCTCAGCTGACTCAAAGACTAGGAATGCTGACCTGAGGTCTCCACATGGCCTCTACATGTGGCTCGGCTTCCTCACAGCATGGCCACCCAAGGATGGTCAGACAGAGCAAGTGTCCCAGCAAACAAGGCAGAATCTGCTTTGCCTTTTGAGACTCAGCTTCAGAAGTGACAATGTCACTTCCTCCACAATTTACAAGTCAAAGTAGTCTCAAGAGAATGAGTATAGACTCTATCTAAAAGAGTCCGAGAATTTCGAAGCTATGTCCTGCCACATTGTCTGAGATACATTCTCAGTGTTGAGCTATTCTTCCCTGGCCTGTTCTTAGCTGCCTGTTGAAAGAATTAACTGCCTCCTTAATAATTGTCTGTTGACCTGTGAGTGCCTTACTCTCACTGTCTCCCCCTACCCTACAGAGAGGACTCAGAACTCTCAGTCGCTTTGCATATATCAGCTCTTTATTTGTTAGAAGAGCCTGACTCCAGGCTGGGTGCTGTGGCTAACGCTTGTCATCTCAGCATTTGGGGAGACAAAGGCAGATTGCTTGAGCCCAGGAGTCCAAGACCAGCCTGGGTAATAGAGCAAGATCTTGTCTCTACAAAAGTAAAAATTAAAAATTAGTCGGGCGTGGTGCTGCACGCCTATAGTTCTGGCTATTCAAGAGGCTGAGACAGAAGGATCACTGGAACCCAAGAGGTCAAGGCGGCAGAGAGCTGTGATCATGCCACTGCACTATAGCCTGGGCAAACAGAGTGAGACCCTGTCTCAAAAATAAATAAATAAGTAAAAAATTTTTTAAATGGAGAACACAGTGATTTCTCCCTTTGCAGCAGGGTTCCTAAATCTGTCACCAACCCCTCCTCCATATGAATGGTTCATGTCCATTTGACAACCTGGTCCCTGTTAGGGCTCTGTAACTTCTTGTCAGGACTTCTTAAGGGGATGAAATATTTTTCTGCATATTGAAAAAAGCAGAAAAACACAACAGAAGAGTTATTAAACAAGTTCTCAGTGGCTTCTTCACAATGCCATTTGATTGAAAATAATTGGACCAGGAAAATTAATTCCAGACTGAACGGAGTAATTACTTTTCTAAATGGAAAGAAATGCTTCTCTTTCCACCATCAAAGCCCCTAAAAAATGCCACCAAGATTGTTGAATAGCATTAACTCGAGACAGGAAACCATATGACTTTACGCCCACAGACTCAACCTTTGGCCTGAGAGTGTTTGGCCCAAGAGAAGGGTTCCATGCGCCTGAGCACCTCACATCAACTTTTAGAACTGACGTCGCACTGACCAACAAGAATTTCTCTTGGATTAAACCTAAGGCTGGGCATGGAATAGTGTGCAATAATGGGATGGAAAGAGGCAGAGACTGCATCCCGAAGGAAGATCAAATGAAGCAAAACAAAGAAAAAGAAGAACCAGGCTCATATCCAGATCCCACACGCAGGCTTGAACATGGCTTGGGTTGTCTGGAAGAAGTTCGCAGACCAAAACCTCAGTGTGATGAATCAGTTTCCTTGGACATTGAGGGGATAAAGAGTCTGCTGTAGAGACCGCGTATTTGTGCAAGGAATGGCTGTGAGAATTGGACATGGCAGAGGTGGGTGGGGAGGGTATGGAGTATGTGGTGGCGAAAAGCCACCATGAATCCCCAGTCTAGACACGGAGCCCATAAGGCGCAAAGAGAAGCCGACTATCTAGAAGAAACGGCATGCTTGGGAAAAGCCGATGGAGCATTCCTCTGAAATGACTGGTGGTGATACCCAAGTCAGGTACGGAAGACAAATCTTTTTAAAATCACAGAGAGAAGAAAATAGAGATGATTTTTTTAAAAAGACAAATGGTAATCGAAGCACAGGTCTGCTTTTCTGTCCTGTAAATCAAACTCCATTATAAACAACGCCATAAAAAATGTCTGCTCCTCTAAATTTCCAGAAATTTCCAAGTTTGAGAAGAACGGCCCCTTATATCAAGCAATGCAATTACATCACGGCCTGAAAGCAGCGTTCAGAGCATCTTGTGTTATTTGGGACCATCATCTGTTAGAGTGTTGAGACCGATGACACGCGTCCCCATGCCCAGGCAAGACAGAAAAGGACATTTGACCATAATGTCTTACATTATTCACTTTGAAAGGATAGCATTTTTTCCCCCTTTGATCACACACCCTGCTTCTTAAAGGTAGGTCCCAGTTCTTTTGTGACCAGCCCTGCAAACGCCTAGTAAATGCCGGGTTGCTTTTGGCTGCAACGACTGTTTGCAGGGACTGCAGTTCTGGGCTACTTTCCCTTGAAGCGTTTTCATAGTGAAGACATGACAGCAGCTCATATTGTTATCCCATTTTCATGCTTGGGAGGCATTTTTATGCACATGATCTCAGTTGGTTTTCACAAAAAACCGTGTGAGGTCAGGGTCGCCCAGTCTGGCCTGACTCACACACTTAACTAGAGCCCTCTGTCTCTCCTTAGAGGGCATTTGGAAGGAATGAAAACACTGTCCCTCCATGGCCTTGCTGTGAACTAGGCTCTTCTCATCCTCCAAGAAGACGAACAAGTCTTTTTGGCTCCAAGAGCCTAGCCGCCACCCTGGTGGTCTAAAGAGACCTCATAACAGGGATTTGTGGAAAGGAAGCGTTGATCAGAAGAGGGAGGGATCTAGGGTGTAGAAAAGGGACTCAGTCACTAGATCTGGGGGCCATATAGATAGCTGGGGGCTCTGGAGTTCTGGAGTCAGTGCCAGGGGACAAGGAGATTCTAAGAGTCCGGTGGGTGGGTAGGACCAGAGAGCTTCGCCCTACACGGAGAAGGGAAGCATGTGTGCAGGGGGTGAGGGTTGCCCCAGCTGGAACTCCACTGGGGCTGTGATGTGAGGTCTCCCCAGCTGCCTTCTGGTCCTGGTGGAGCAGGACTGTCATGTCTCTGCCTGCGCTTCAAAGGCCGCCCAACGCACACCTGAGGCAAAGCGCTCAGTCACTCCACAACACCCCAGACGCTTGCAAGCCCCATTAGAACCCTGAGCATCCAGCGAGCAAGGGACCAAGAGGCTCCACTCCTGTTCCTTGGGGCCGGATGGGCATGCTTGAAGTCATCCCAAACCAGGGGCAGGTGGGAATGGATTGTGGATGCCACCTTTTCATGGGCATCGTTATGATGATTCTGCCTTCACTGATACGTTGTTAAGGCTGAAAGAAGTGAAGGCACCTGCCGGGATCTCATACTAGGGAGGGACACCAAATCCTTTGACTGGCAGACCCTGATTGTTATACCAGGCTCCTGCTCCAAATGTAAACTAAGCCAACCACTTGGGTCTCTGTTCGCTTGCAAAATGAGACAGGCCCTATATTTTCCATTCCCCACCACCCTGGTCCTGTGAGTTTCTGGCCCCAGCCCTGATTGGAAGAGGACAGTGTGCTTACTCTGTCTCTCCTGCAGAACAAGCACGGCCTCTCTGAATACCCTTTGCCTCCTAACAACACTATTTCCTTTGTCCCTGTTATGGGTCTGTTTTACAAGGTGAGAGAGGTCCTTTTCATAATGAAGCCCTTTTAATTCTGAAAAAATTAAAAACCTTTGCTTGGAAGGAGGCCCGGACAGACCCGGCTTGCCCCAAGCTCCCTGGACGCTGATAGCATTTCCGCGCGCCCTAGCTGCAGTCACCCCCGACGTGCTTGGGAGGAGAAGGACTAGTCTGTGACCAGACAGAAGAGTCCTCTTCTGTGCTACGCCTGTGGAAGTAGCAGCTGTTCTGTGTTCTTCTCTCCAGGAAACCGGTGAACAACTCAGAGAAAAGCAACCAAGATGATTAATGAGCTAGAAAAGCAGGTGACGGCCTTGGGGGAGAGGACACTGCCAGAGCTGGATGATGCTGTCCGTCCGCGTGAGCGGGAGCCGGCCACAGAGAGGGGAGCTAGCCATTTGACTGGGCCCAGGAAAATTCGCACTCTGGAAGTAATGGGAATGAAGTGGAGAGAAAAGGAAGGTGTCAGCAGGGGATCAAAAACAAATTCCTCACAAGGACATCCCCTCCTGGAAAGCACATTACTTCAGTGGTGTTAAAAAAAGGCCAGAAGCTGGGCTTGGTGGCTCAGCCTGTAATCCTGCTCTTTGGGAGGCTGAGATGAGTGGATTGCCTAAGCCCGCGGGTTCGAGACCCGCCTGGGCAACTTGGCAAGACCTCATCTCTACAATAATTCAAAAAAATTAGCCGGGTGTGGTAGCACGCGCCTGTAGTTCCAGCTACTCGGAAGGCTGAGGCGGAAGGATCGCCGGAGCCCAGCAGGTCGAGGCTGCGGTGGCCGGGAGCGGCCACTGCACTCTAGTCTGGGCAAAAGAGTGAGACTCCAACTTAAAAAAAAAAAAAAAAGAATAGGCCTTGGAGAATCTCACTTCAGGTGAATGTGGAAGAAAGAGCACAGAGCCTTGGAGAGCCCAGTAGGGCCCTATAGAGCAGCAGTTTGGACATCTGCAGCCCTGTAATGAGTTCAGATCTTGGGCAGGAGTGGCTGGCTATCCAGCACCCAGCAAGCAACTAAGGTTCTCAACTTCACCTGGACCTGCAACCCCCAAGGAAGCTCCTGCAGCCCACACTCCCTGTAGAGCCACTGTGACTTGTGTGATTAATAGCCCTCCCCAATATCTACCTGGGACCTTGGGAACAAGTCTCCTTGTCTGGGTCCACCCAAGTCACTGGAACCCATTAGTGAATTTCCGTCCCTGTTCCTAAATCACCGCCTTAGTCATGCAACATCGCTCTTAAACAACTGAGGGTGTTTGTTTTTAATTCCCTTCCACTATGAAGCATATATGCAAATACTGGCCTGAAAGCAGCCTTTGTTCCCATTGTTCTTATACACAATCTCCTGGCTCTCCTCTTGTGCTGTAAGCCGCCAGGCACTTTGGTTGCATGTCATGACAGCACGAAATAGACAGGAGAGGTGGCCTGGCGGGGCTGCCGCCTGTGGGGGAGGCCACTGTTAAATCTGGAAAACCGACTCCAGGCCCACTTGGTCCGGATGCAGGTTATTTTCACCGCAGCCTCTGACCCCAGACACCCTGCCGGCTCCTCTTACACATCGCCCTCCACACAGGCTGCTTCCACCTGTTGGCTTTTTTCACCGTCATTCTCAAAGTGTCTGCCTGCTCAGACCCCACACTTGTCTGTGTTTTTCCCCCACACTTCCTCTCCCTCTGAAAGTCTGCAGGCACCACGAGGAAGGGAATTTCTCTGTCCACCTACACAAAACCTCCACTCTTGGTAGATTTCTTCAATCCAGAAAAGTCTTCTGGGGGGTTTGACCCCTGGGGAGAGGCTCTCCCATGCGAGTCTTGTTCATGGGGACAGACGGGCTTGGCAAGGGCTCGTGGCACCCAAAGCAATGGGACTCCTCAACCTGGCTCTTTAGAAATGTATTAGGCCTGGGAGAAGCCAATTAACCTCTCTAGAGGTCATTTTCCTCAGACTTTATCACATCTTCCACAAGTCTAACACAGTGGCAGAAGACTCAAATCATTCTGCACAAAGAGAATTCACACGTAGATCCAAACTTCCCATATTCAACCAAGAGCTATTCAACAGACATTTGTGTTCTGCCTAATTGGAGCACGGCATTGGGCAAATGATAAGACTCAAAGGCTCAGAGTATTGAAGAAATTTGCCCAACATCACACACCGTGTCAAGTGGCAGGGTTAAGCTTCAAACCCAATCAATCTTGTCTTATGCCAAAACCCTCGATTTTTCAGTTATGTCCAATGTTCTGCAATTAGTCCAACAAAAGGCTTGTTTCCAGTCCCTTGAACCGAACTCCCTGAGACCCAGCTGTCATCCGAAGAAAGCTGTGTTCATCAGAACTCTTGGTGGCAAGTACTTAAGCAAAAAAAAAAGAAAGAAAGAAATGCTCCAATACTGAGAAGCCTGGGGACGGATTTTAATCATAGCTGGGTCCATGGTTCAGACAATGTTCTCGGTTGTGTAATTTACTGTCTCTGCTCCTATTATTTGGTGTCATTCTTGGGTAAGTCCCCATATAGCCTCCTCGAGGAAGGAAAACAGCTGTGATGACCCCAGATTCACACCCTCACTGAGCAGCCCAGAGGAAAGTAGCTCTCGGAAAAGCACTGGGGCTGGGTCTTGCTGAGCAGGTTTGTGTCCCTGGACTCATCCCTTAACCAGGCACGGTATTCGAGAGGTTGAGTGTCCAGGTGAGGAGCTCAAGGGCCATCTAGTTCATAATTGTGTGATAAGACTTGTTTTAAGTGTAGGTTGAAGCTTATTCTGAATGTATATTGAAACTTGTTTTTAAAACTCAGATGTATGCTTGCTTTCCCGCCCAAGCCCAGTAGTGTACTTTAGGTAAACAAGTTCACATACCAAAAGAAAAACGCGGAGTCACGGTGCAGACCCTCTGGCCCCATTTCCTGCTCCACTCCCCTAGTAATCTCACATTCCAGATGTCCCAACCGGTTCCACCCAGCCCGCCTGACCGTTGATGGTCAGCCGCGACCCGCGACCATACAAACCAACCAATCCCAAACGCCCCCGTACCCAGTAGGAGAAATTACCCAGTCATGTGCGAACAAGTTTAAAGTTCTTTCCCCTCCCTTGTAACTGTGTATATAAGCTGCTTGCTGCGCTGGGTCGGGGCTCTCATTCCTGCAGCGCTGCACCAGTTACGGACATGAGCCCAGACTCGAGCCTGAATAAAGACTCTCGTGTGATTTGCATCGGAGCTGGCTCTTTAGTGGTCTCTCGGATTCAGGATTCAGGTACAACACAGGTCTGGACTCTATGGTCACCCCTTGAATATTTTTTTTTAGATTGGAAAATATCGTTTATTTAAAAAGTAAATGAGAACAAGAAAAAGGAGATTCACCTCTTCAGGGTAGGAGAGGGGGCCAAAGCTTGGGAAACATGGCGGTGGCCATGTGCTCAAAGAGGGGGGGAGGGAGACATGTTGGGGAGAGGCAGCATGGGGTTCAGCTGAGGAAAGCAGACAGCAGAGTCCACGGCAGAGTGACACTAAGCCTGCGCCACAACCTCCTCCAACCCACTCCGAAGATAAGGACCCAGCAACAACGAACCATAAGAGAGACAGACCTACTACTCACCCCAGTCACCAGACCAGCCCCCTGACAGAGGTCCTTGGCTTCTTGGGAAAACTGTTGTCATCACCCAGGCAGGAGAGGTGAGAACGAACTCTCTATCCTCACCAAGAAGGACCAAAGAGTTCCAGAAGCCAAGGCGACCACACAGCCTCTGATCATAAGAACAAGGTGTCCATCCCTGGCACAGTTCACAGCTTATACTGTTCAATGAAAAAACTGCTTTAAAAAAAAAGGGAATTCTAGCCCTGTGGGGCTTGGTGGCCTTTCTTAGAAAGAAGCAAGGAGGGGCTGCCTTAGGTATCTGAAATCAAACTAGTGGCCAGTCTACAAGACTCAAGTTCTGCAAGAGTTCTTGCAGCATGGGATGTGAGTGCAAGGCTCCTGAGAGTACGACTCCAGTCCCGTCATTTTATCCATGGGGAATCTGAGGCCCTCAGGTGAAGCGAGGTGCCAAAGTCACCCTGAAACCAGCCTCTGCTGGGACAGTCAACACTCACTGGGCACTTCTTTGGAACACGGTCTATACCAGCCTCAAACCTTTGCTCCTTTGTCTTGGTCTGTCTGCATTGCTACGAAGGAACACCTGAGGCTGGGTAATTTACAATGAAAAGAGGTTAATTTAGTTCGTGGTTCAGCAGGCTGCACAAGGAGCATGGCGCTGGCTTCTGCTTGACTTCTGGTGAGGGATTTTGTGCTGCATCACACATGGCTGAGAAGGTCAAAGGGGAAACCCACATGCGTGAAGAGGGAAAAAACCCTGGGGCATCCTGGCTTTGTAACAACCCACTCTCTCAGGAACTGCTCCATTCCCCTGAGAATGAATCCAGTCTGGGAGAGTGAGAACACACTCACTTCCAAGCCATGAGGCATCCCACCTTCCACGATCCAGACGTCCAAACGCCTCCTCAAGCCCTACCTCCCAGCACCACCATCAACACGAGGTTTGGAGGGGACAAACATCCAGCCCATGGCATCCCTCTGCGTGGTTCCTATCTATCCCTCCAACCCCCCGCAAGTCCTGTCCACTCTCCCTACAGGATGTCTCTTGCATCTGTCCACTCTTCTCCACAGGGCTCCTAGACAAAACTACCATGGCTGAGCTCACTGAGAACACAGCAATCCTCTCCTTCTGCCTCCAACACTGAAGAGTGATGCTATAAAAACAAATCCAATGGTCTCCCCACATGCATACCTCTCCTGTCTCACCGTTGGCCTCCCTCGCCCTCCTTCTGCCCTGCCGCCTCCATGGCCTTCCTCTGCTTCCTCTAGTCATCCTTGCCCCCTGCAACCTCCCTCAGGACTTTGGCACACCCTGGGCTCCCCCGGCAGTTCTGCTCCTGGGAGTCCCCATGAGACCAGCGTATGGAGGGTGAGCAGGGACGGGCAGTGGAGGGAGCCCCCATGGAAGTTCCGCATCCTCACACAGGGTTTGGCAGGTCTACGCTTTTCCTCACAAGACCCAACAGTGGGTCTCATCACCTTGTTACACACCCAGAGATCCTGCCGTGATTGTTCTGGGCCACAGGATTTTCCCGAGCTACTCAGGTGGGGCTCGTGATGAGTCAAGGCTGAGAATCGCTGCCGTTAATATAGCATGAGGACCGTGAGCAAGTGTTTTAGAGATACTTCCTCCCGGAAGGGTCCCAGTGCCAAATGCCGAATTTAGCACTCTATGGCTTGTTTCATGGAAGTCTCACCACAGCTACAAGCGGTGAGGATAATGATCTCCATTGGCAGGTGAGGAAAATCGGGCTCAGAGAAGGGAAGGGACTCGCCAAGGTCACGCAGCTCGTGGCGGCAAAGCCAGAGCGTGAACCCAGGGACTTGCATTTCTAACCATTCTAAATAAACCCTGTGCTTTCTCTGAGTTTTGGCCAGGTACACAGAGAATGCCAAGCTTCACAGTCCTCTCAGATATAAAATATAGACGTGTCACCATGGAGGAGTTAATGTGAAAAAGAGACCAAAGCATAGAAACACATACTTTGCTTCGAATGTCAGACTTTGTAAATACCACAAATGACACATACGCATGTCCTTCCATCACTGTAAACAAACTATAAAATGTCTTTTAAACAGACCAGAGTCGTGACTGTTTAGAAATCAAATTCAGCAATGAATTTTCAGAAGGGCACATGGCTTCACAGACTCCCTCTGCTTGCTTTATAAGAAAACCTGGTTCAAGTTCACATGTAGAAGCTGCTTGAAACCTGTAACAGGCAGTGCTGGGCATCAGGGTGCACAGCTGGTCCTCATCAGCCTCTGGGGCGTCCACGCAGGCATTTGTTTATGAATTTTCTTTTTTCATTTAGCCCTCACCCGTAATCCATGACCTGATCAGGTAGAAAGAGATGTTCAATTATTTGACAACACCATCTTACACTTATATAGTGCTTTGCATGTTCAAGGATTTCACATATCTTGTTCCATTTGTCTATCAGATATTCAGTGTAGGCTAAATTTGTATAGACAAATACATGTGATAGATAGGTAAAGTCTTAAAAATACTGTTTGTTTCATCATCACCTCCAAATACTGTTTTAAATAAGACAAATTAAGTAAATATATAGAAATGAGAAGTCTCTTAAGGAAAGCATCACACATTCATGAAGTTCTCTCTTACAAGATTACCAAAGTAATGAGCATAAGGAACTCAAACTCTGTTTCTGAGACTTCCATTTCCAGGAATAAGCTGACCAGCCCAATGGCCGAAAACAACTCAAAATACTGAGCCAAATATTTTAAAATAATAGTAACTTATTTTAAGACAATCAAGAAACTAGGAGTGCTTGGAAGGTAATGCTAGGCAAAGTCAGGAACCTAAAAAGATCTCAGTAAAACTAATTACCTAGAGAGCATCAAAGCCAGCTTTTAACTTAAAGACATTGGCCAAGCTCAGTAACTTGAGAAGTGCAGGAAACAGGAGAGGAGGTTGAGAGCCTAATAAGAAACATCCATAGCCCCTTGTAAACCTGGCACACTCCTAGGGTGAGGGCAAACTAGATCAGGGACTGCGAAGAAGATTGCTCATCTTGAACCTTGGCACAGCATAGAAAGAGGAAAAACTTACCCTGAGAATCTGCTACCATGTGGATTTGCATTCCTAATCTACCCAGGTGGCCCAAAATAACTCAAGCTAGGAATTTGGCCCAAAAGCCCTCAATTGAAATTTTTGTTAACAAAGACCTGCTCTAAAGTTGGTTCTATGTCAGGCATGGTGGCTCACACCTATAATCCCAGCACGTTAGGAGACTACGGTGGGAGGATTGCTCAAGTTCAGAAGCTCAAGATGAGTCTGGGCAACATAACAAAACCTTATATCTACACAACAACAACAAAAATGAAAAAATTAGCCAGTGGCACACACCTGCAGTCCCAGCTAGTCAGGAGGCTGAGACAAAAGGATTGCTTGAGCCCAGAAGTTTGAGGCTATGGTGAGTTGTGATTGTGCCACTGCACTCCAGCCTGAGTGACAGAGTGAGACTCCTACCACTACTAAAAAAAAAAAAAAAAAAGCCAGGCTAGGTGGCTCAGCCTGTAATCCCACGCCTTGGGAGGCTGAGGTAAGTGGAATGCCTGAGCCCGTGGGTTCGAGACCTGCCTGGGCAACTTGGCAAGACCTCATCTCTACAATAAATCAAAAACCAGCCAGGCGTGATAGCGTGCACTTGTAATTCCAGCTACTCAGAAGACTGAGGTGGAAGGACTGCCGGAACCCAGCCAGGCGAGGCTGTGGTGGCCTGGAGCGGCCACTGCACTCCAGCCTGGGCGACAGAGTGAGAATCCAACTCAGAAAAAAAAAAGGATTCTCATTCTAAGTAAGATAGAGTAAGCATACTCCATACTGACTGTCCCACCAAATGCCAGAATAGAATGCAGAGAGAAATTGAGGAATCTGAAAAGTAAATAACAGCAGGTAGAATAAGTAAGAAAAGAATACAGATTGCTACTGAACTGGCAGGAAGTGGACCGGTTTCCCCTCACCAGTGCTGCTGCTACTTGTCCCCAGACTTGGGTATCCTCACAGGAGCTGTATGGCAGAATGGGAGAATGAAAGCCCAGACTTCTGGCCAGAGGACCAGAAAGGTGTGCACCAAGGAATAAGAAAGTGCTGAAGAAGCCGGGCTCAGTGTCTCAGCCTGTCATCCCACACCTTTGGGAGGCTGAGGTGAGTGGATTGCCTGAGCCCGCGGGTTCGAGACCCACCTGGGCAGTGAGACCTCTACAATAAATAAAAAATACGCTGGGCGTGGTAGCACATGCCTGTAATTCCGGCTACTTGGAAGGCTGAGGCGGAAGGATCGCCGGAGCCCAGCAGGTCGAGGCTGTGGTGTCGGAAGCGGCCACTGCACTCCAGTCTGGGTAAGAGAGTGAGACTCCAACTCAAAAAAAAAAAAAAAGTGCTGAAGAGATCAGGAAGAGGCTTGTCAAAGTGACACCATCAAGTTGGATATGAACTACTAATTTAGCAAAAGATATAAACTTAGAGATTCAGAAGTTCAGAAAACCTCAAATAGGATAAACCCAAAGAAATCAATGCCAGTAAACATCAGAATCAAACTCTGAAAAAACAAAAAACAAAGAAAAAAGTATCTAAACCAGTCAAGGAAAAGTGCCATTGAGCCTACAGAGAAAGAAAAGATGAAATGACTGTGGATTTATCATCAGAAACTATGAAGGTCAAAAGGAAGTGGCACAACATTTTTTAAATGCTGAGGGTTGTGGGGGGAAGAACTCTCAACCCAAATTTTACAACTAGTAAATATATTCTTCAGAAAGGAAGGTGAAATAAAGATATTCTCGCTGGGCTCGGTAGCTCAGCCTGTAATCCTGCACCTTGGGAGGCTGAGGTGAGTGAATTGCCTGAGCCCGCGGGTTCAGGACCCACCTGGGCAACTTGGCAAGACCTCATCTCTACAATAAATCAAAAAATTACCCGGGTGTAGTAGCGCACACCTGCAGTTCCAGCTACTTGGAAGGCTGAGGCAGAAGGATTGCCGGAGCCCAGCGGGTCGAGGTTGCGGTGGCCAGGAGCCTCCAGTCCGGGCAACAGAGTGAGACTCCAACTCAAAAAAAAAAATAAAATAAATAAATAAATAAAAATAAGAGAGTCCCTCGATTTTATGCCAAGACAACTGAAAACCAAGATAAAATTAATACATTTCTAGAAAAAAGAATTACATTACAACTGATTACAAAACAAGAAGAAACATGAATAGAATTAGACTAGTAGTTAAAAAAAACAAAACAAAACACTAGGCCAAAACAGTTTACAGGAGCATTCTAACAAACTTTTCAGGAAAATAGAAATCTTTTTAAAAATTTGCCAAGAAATAGAAAAAGAGGGACAACTCAACTACTCCACAGTTATGAAGTTAGTATAATTTTAACACCAAAACCTAAACAAAGAGAGATTGAGAATTTAAAACTCTAAGCTCATTTAATTCATGAGTAAATATGTAAAAAGTCCCAAACAAATATTAGCAAACCAAATCCAACAGCAAATAAAAAAGTCTACCATAACAAAGTTGAGTTTATCCTAGGAATTCAGAAATGTTTTTATAGTTTAAAATCAACTGATAGGCTGGGCACAGTGGCTCAACCCTGTAATCCCAGCACTTTGGGAGGCTGAGGTAAGAGAATTGCCTGAACTCATGGGTTCGAGACCAGCCTGGGCAACACAGTAAGACCTTGTCTCTACAACAAATCAAAAAAATTACCAGAGCATGGTAGCACGCCCCTGTAGTTCCGGCTACATGAAAGACTGAGGTGGAAGGATCTCCAGAGGCCAGCAAGTCGATGCTGTGATGGCGGTTTGCATACCACTGCACTCCAGCCTGGGCAATGGAGTGAGATTCCAACCCCCATCCCCCAAAAAAAGCAACTGATACCATTCACCACATTAAAGATTAAAGGAAAAAAATCTTATCTCCATAGATGTAGAAAAAGCATTTTGTAAAATTCATGACATCCTTTCATGATTTCAAAAAGGAAGGAATCTTTTAGCAAACCAGGAGTAAAAAGGAATTTTCTTAAGCTAATAAAAGAAATCTATTTCAAACTTCTCAATTGTTGTGGATTTCCATCCTGCATGTTAGGAGCTTGGAAATCATCCCCTCATCCTAATAAAAAGTGCCAAGCTGAACAAACTGAAAACTCTTCTCAAGTCCATCAGAGAAGTGAGGTCACATGGCAAAACACTGTCCCCAAAGTTGGAAGTGAAGATAAGCAGATGCCGAGCATCACAACTTACCCATGAGCAGAAACTTCCATAGGAACTAGTACCATAGTAGAAAAATCTCAGCTATGATTGACAGATTTCTGGTGACTCCATGAGGACTAGTCTACAAGTTCAAAACTGTAGGGGAACCTTGTCATAAGGGAGACCTCATAATTTTGTGACTTTTGCATCCTTGAGTTTGGCTAGCTTCTCACATTGAGTATCAGAGAAAAATCTACTCATGGCAGAAGAAGAGGAAAAGGAACCATTTTTAAATATGCCAGAGCATATTTTAAATACTTAATATTTATTCAAGGTCTACCTTCAAGAAAAACTATTTTTCCAGAGCCTAAACTATTGGGATTTTTTTCAAAGTCTAACTGATCTGAGAGAAGGGAAATACCCAACTCCAACCTGCCCCGGCATCCCACATGAGGGAAGAAAAATACTCAACTTTGTCCCACTCTAGCCATCCTGTCCCACCAATGGAAGGGCAAGGTGACAGAAAGGTACTTATGAAGGTCACAGTCCAGGGGCATGGGACTGTAGAATGTCTCCCTCTCGTGACACATTACCATCATATTGCTAAAGGCCTATGTACTTCAGTTCCTTCAGTACATCATGTCCAGCTATCAAGAAAAAATTACAAGGCACACTAAAAGAAACAACAAAAAAAGACACAGTTTGAAGAGCCAGAGCAAGCATCAGAACCAAACTCAAATATGACCAGAATATTGGAATTATCAGACCAAGAATTTAAAACAGCTATGATTAACATGCTAAAGAATCTAGTGGATAAAATAAAAAACAAAACAAAACAAAAAGATGGTAGAACAGATGGGCAATGTAAGAAAAGAGGTAGATATTTTAAGAAAAAAAATCTCCAAAAAATGCTAAAAATCAAAAATACTATAATAGATTCATGCCTGTAATCCTGGCCCTTTAGGAGGCCAAAGCAGAAGGATCACTTGAGGCCAGGAGTTTGCGATCAGCCTGGGAAATGAGACCCTCATCTCTGCAAAAAAAAAAAAATTAAAGATACTGTAATATGAAGAATGACTTCAGTGGGCTCAATAGTACACTGGGCATAACCGAGGAAAGAATCTCTGCACTTGAGGATATGACAATAGAAACTTCCAAAATGAAAAAGCAAAGGGAAAATTACAGAGAAAACAACAGATTATCCAAGATCTGCAGTACAACTACAAAAGTATAACATACACTTAATGAGAATACCAGAAGGAAAAGAAAGAGAGAAAGAAACAGAAGAAACATTTGAAGCAGTAATTACTGAAAATTTTCCCCCAAGTTAATGTCAGATACCAAACCACAGATCCAGGCAGCTCAGAGAACAGTATAAATGCCAAAAGAATTATACCTAGGCATGTTATATTCAAACTGCACAAAATCAAAGATTAAAAAAAATTTTTGAAAGAATCCAGAGAGGGAATAAAACACATTGCCTATGAGAAGCAAAGATGACAGTCAATTTCTCCTCAGAACCATGTAAGGAAAAAGAGGTAGGAGCAAAATATTTTAAATGTTAAAAAACAAAAAAACCCTAGAATTCTGTATCCTGTGTTTCCTTCAGAAGATAAGGAAAAATAAAGACTTTCTCAGGCAAACAAAACTTGAGCAAATCTGTTGCCATTAGACCTACCTTGCAAGAAATGTTAGCAGTTCTTCAGAGAAAAGAAAATTCTATAGGTCTGGAACTTGAATATATACAAAGAAAGGAAGAGAATTGGAGAAGTGAAGGCAAAATAAAAATATTTTATCTTTTCCATTTTTAATTGATTTAACAGATAACAGTTTGTTCAAAATAATAGCAACAATGTATACAAATAGATATGCACCTATGTATGCTTATTGTCTAAGCTAGCTGTCGCTGTCATAACTGGGGTTTAACCAATAGAATGTACTTGCTCACAGCTCTGGAGACTGGAAGTCTGAGAGTAGGGTACCAGCATGGTTGGGTTCTGGTGAGGACTCTCTTCCTGGTATGCAGATGGTCACCTTCCCATTGTGTCCTCACAGGGCAGAGAAAATGAGAGAAAGCTCTCTGATGTCATACTGTCAGACCAGGGCCCTGCCATCATGACTCCACCTCCAGATAACAACGCATTGGAGATTAGGGTTTGGACATATGATTTGTCCAAGCGGGACACACTCATACAGTCCTTAACACTTATGTATAAGTGAAATAAGTGACAATCATAATATAAGAGACAGGAGAGAGAAATTAGCATTACAAGGTACCATCACTGTTTGTAATGTTTGAAAGTAGGCTTGGATTCTTTGTGAATGTATACTGCAAATTCTAGGGCAACCACATAAAAAGTTTGGTTTGGTTTTTTGGGGGGTTTTTTTTGAGTTGGAGTCTCACTCTGTCGCCCAGACTGGAGTGCCGTGGCCGCTCCTGGTCACCGCAGCCTCGACCTGCTGGACTCCGGCGATCCTTCCGCCTCAGCCTTCCGAGAAACCAGAACTACAGGCGCGTGCTACCATGCCCGGCTAATTTTTTTTGATTTATTGTAGAGATGAGGTCTCGAACCTGCGGGCTCAGGCAATCGACTCACCTCAGCCTCCCAAAGACGCGGGATTACAGGCTGAGCCACCGAGCCCGGTTAAAAGTTTGGTTTTTTTAAACAAAAAAAAAAGTATAACTAAGATGTTGAGAAGGAGATAAAACTGAATCATATAAAATGCTCAGTTATGACCACAAAAGGCAGAAAAAGAGTTGAAAACAAAAATAGGAACAATGAACACAGGCAGTGAATAGAAAACAAGCATAGTAGGTATTGATCCAACTACATCAATGATCATTTTAAACATCAAGGGTCTGGTCTAAGATTGTCAGAATGAATCAAAAATGAAGACCCAACTGTATGTTGTCTACAATAAACCCATTTTTTATTTTATTTTATTTTATTTTTTTGAGTCGAAGTCTCACTCTGTCACCCAGGCTCAGTGTGCAGAGGCACACTCACAGCCACCACAGCCTCAACCTGCTGGGCTCAGGCAATCCTGTGTCAGCCTTCAAAGTAGCTAGAACTACAGACGTACGCTACCACGCCCAGTTAATTTTTTTATTTATTGTAGAGACAAGATCTCACCATGGTCCCCAGGCTGGTCTTGAACCTGTGGGCTCAGGCATCCTCTCGCCTCCACCTCCCAAAGTGCTGGGATTACAAGCATGAGCCACCATGCCCGACACAAATAAACTCCTTTTAAATATGAGAATACATGTAGATTAAAAGAAAAAGGATCAAAAAAAATATACCATGCTAATGCTAATTTTGGACAGAGCAAATTTCAAAGCAAAGAAAATTATCAGGGATCAAAAGAGGCATTGCATAATGAAAAAATGGTCAATTCTCCAAGAAGACATAACAATTCTTAATGGGTATACACCTAACAACAGAGCATCAAAATACATGAGGCAAAAACTGATGGAACTGCAAGAAAAAATAGACAGATCTACTCTTATAGTTGGAGGCTTCAACACTCTTGTATCAGAAATGAACAGATCCAGCAGGGAGAAAACCATAAGAATGTAGTGGAACTCAACAATACCATCAATCAACTGGATATAATTGACATCAATCAAGTACTTTACCCAGCAACAACAGAACACACAATCTTCTCGAGCTCGAATAGGACATTCACCAAGATAGACCACATTCTGAGTCATAAAACATAACTTAATAAATTTAAAAGCCTGGAAATCATACAATGTCTTCTCTCAGACTAAAATAGAATTAAGCTAGAAATTAATAACAGAAAGGTAGTTGGAAAATTCCAAAATACTTGGAGATTAAGTAACACCTTTAAATAACACGTGGTTCAAAGAATAAATCTCAAGAGATGGGGAAAGTGTTAGGGAAATGGTCAAAAAGTACAAAATTTCAGTTAGATAGGAGGAGCAAATTCAAGAGGCTTATGTACAACACGGTGATTATAGTTCACAAAAATATATTATATTATTGAAAATGCAAAAACAGTACACTTTAAGTGTTCTCACCACAAAAATGATAACTTTAGGCATTAATGGATATGTTAATTAGCTAGATTTAGTCATCATACAATGTATATATATATTTCAAAGCTTCATATTGTACATGATAAATTCATAGAATTTTATCTGTAAATTTAAAAAGTAAGTCAAATATTTTAAAAATCTCAAGAAAAATAAAAATATTTTGAACTAAATGAAAATTAAATACAACTTGTCAAAATTTATAGAACATGCAAAAAGCAGTGCACAGAGGGATAGTTACAGCATTGAGTGCATATGTTTGAAAAGAAGAAAGGTCTAAAATCAATCATCTAAGATCCCACCTTAGGAAACTAGAAATAGAAGAGAAACTATTCCAAAGTAGACAGAAAAAAAGAAACAAAAATTAAAGCAGAATTCAAATGCATTGAAAAGAGGAAATCAATAGAAAAAGTCAATAAAACCAAAATCTGCTTCTTTCAAAAGATCAGTAAGATTGAAAAGCCTCTAGCCAGGCTAACTAAGGGGAAAAAAAGTCTACTTTAAAAAAGGTCCTAATATCAAGAATGAGAGAGGGAATATCCTTATAGTCTGTTCTATCAATTGACTTCAAACCTTCAGAAATAGAAGTTGGAGTAGTTACGGTTGAAAATCCTAAATTCAGGATTCTCACAGAAGCAGAGATTGATGCTCATCTTGTTACTCTAGCAGAGATTAAACGTTCTCATTAGTTTACCAAATCTGTGATGCCATTTGTCTGTGTGTTTGGTAACAACATTATGGAGGCCCCTGGATTGAAAAAGGATCCTCTCCCACTCCTGCCGCGAAATGGTTAGGACTCTGTATAAATAAAAACAATGCTTTTGGGAAAAAAAATAAAAAATAAAGGAATATTGTAAACAACTCTATGCCCTCAAATTTGATAACCTAGCCGCAATGGGCCAATTTCTTGAAAGGTATAATCTGGCTGGGGCATGGTGGCTCAAGTCTCTAATCCCACCACTTCGGGAGGCCGAGGTGAGAGGATCGCCTGAGCCCAGGGGTTCAAGACCAAGCTAGGCAACTTGGTGAGACCTTATCTCTACAATATATCAAAAAAATTAGCCGGGTGTGGTAGCGCACACCTGTAGTTCTGGCTACTGGGAAGGCTGATGTGGAAGGATCACCTGAGCCCAGCAGGTCGATGCTAGGGTGGCCATGAGCATGCCACTGCACCCCAATCTGGGCGACAGAGTGAGACTCTGACTCAAAAAAGAAAAAAGAAGAAAGAAACATACAATCTGCCAAAATTTAAACAAGAAGAAATAGATAATCTGACTAGATATATATAATCATATACATATATGAAATGAAATCAGTAATCTTTCAGGCTGGGCATGGTGGCTTACATCTGTAATCCCAACATTTTGGGAGGCTGAAGAGAGAGGACTGTCTGAGCCCAGGTGTTCAAGACCAGTCTGGGCAACATGGTGAGATCTCATCTTTACAATAAATCCAAAAATTAGCCAGACATAGTGGCCCTCACCTGTAGTTCCAGCTCCTTGGAAGTCTGAGGCAGAAGGATTGCCTGAACCCAGCAGGTTGAGATTTTGCAAAAATAAAAAATAAAAATTTAAAAACTTCCAGGTTCACATGAGTTCACTAGTGAATTTTACCAAAAATGTAAAGAAAAAAATTATGCTATTTATCTGTAATCTCTTTCAAAAGATAGAAGCAGAGAGAATACTTCCAGCTCATTCTATGAGACTAGGATTACCCTAACACCAAAACCATATAAAGACATTGCAAGAAAAGAAAACTATAGATCCATATCTCTCATAAACACAGATGCAAAAATCCTCAACAAAACGTTAGCAAATTAAATCCAACTATGTATAAAAAGAATTACACACTATGACCAAGTGGGATTTATCCCAGGTATGCAAGACTAGTTCAATATTCAAAAATCAGTTAATATAATCTATCACATCAATAGGCAAAAAAAGAGAACTTACAGGATCACATCAACAGATGGAGAAAAATAGGTCAGGCATAGTGGGTCACACCTATAATCCCAGCACTTTGGGAGGCCAAGGCAGGAGGATTGCTTGAAAAGAGGAATTCAAGACCAGCCTAGTCAGCCTAGTGAGACCTCTTCTCTACATAAAATACAAAAATTATCCTGGCATGGTGACATGAAACTGTAGTCCCAGCTACTCAAAAGGCTGAGGCAGAAGGATCGCCTGAGTCCAGGAAGTCAAGGTTGCAGCGAGCCAGGATCGTGCCACTGTCCTCCAGCCTGGGCAACAGAGTGAGACCATATCTCCAAAAAATAAAATAAAATAAAATAACGGTGTCTTGGTAGATTGTTCCATGTTTGATCTTCCATCAGTGCTGTATGACTAAAAGTCATACGTGAACTTCACATTCTGTAAGTCTTAGAGTGTTATTTTTTATTTATTTTTGAGAAGAAAACTGCCTGTTCTGCTCACAATTTGCATTTTTTAATTTTGCTATTCTCTGAATCAGTGTCTCATTACTTCACCTAGGAAACATTCTGAGTATAAGAATATTTCATCATTTTCATCCTCCATTGTATATAATATTTGGGTAGATGTACATTCAGCAATGAAACCATGTTTATTATAAAATGTATGCATAAAATATAAACCAAAAAAAATAGATGTAGAAAAGTATCTGAAAAAATTCAACAGCTATTCATAATAAAAACTCTCGGCAAACTAGAAATAGAGGACAACTTAATTAACTTGATAAAGAATATCTGTAAAAAAAAACTAAAACTAACATCATACTTGAAAAGAAAATAAAAAATGGGCTCATTGGGAAAGAAGAAATAAAACTGCTTTTGTTCACAGATGACATCATTTGTCCATGTAGAAAATCTGAAAGAACCAACAACAACAAAAAAATCCTGGAACTAATAGCAATTATAGCAAATTTTCAGGACATAAAATTAATTTGCAAAAGTCAATGGTTTTTCCTACATACCAGCAATGAACAATTAGAGTTTGAAATTTAAAACACACTACCATTTGCTAATGGTACAAAAAGTGAAATACTTAGGTATAAATGTAACAAAACATGTACAGTATATAAAGGAAGAAAACCACAAAATTCATGAAAGAATCAAGGAACTAAATAGATATTTCATATTCACGGATATTGACTCAATATTGACAAGATGACTCACCTTGATCAATAGAGTCAAGGCAATCCCAATCAAAATCCCAGCAAGTTCCTTTGTGAATATCTACAAATAGCATTCTAAAGTTTAGATGGAGAGGTAAAAGAGCCAGAATAGCCAACACAATATTAAAGGAAAGGAACAGTTGAAGGTTTCACACTATCCAACTTCAAGACTTAATATAAAGCTACAGTAATCAAGACAGTCTGTGGTATTGGCAAAAGAGTAGACAAGTACATCAGTGGAACAGAATAGATAGCTCAGACATATACCTACATAAAGGTAGTCAACTGATCTTTAACAAAGAAGCAAAGGCAATACAATGGAGAAAAAATTGTCTTTTCAACAAGTGGAGCTAGCCCAACCAGACATCTACATGCCAAAAAAAAAAAGCATCCAGACACATATCTTACACCCTTCCCCAAAATTAGCTCAAAATGAATCACATGCTTGTAAAATGCAAAACTATAAAACTCCTAGAAGATAACACAGGAGAAAATCTAGATGACCTTGGATTTGGTGATGGCTTTTCGAACCCAACGCTAAGGGCCCAGATGGTTTACCAGCAAATTCTACCAAATTTTTAACCCATTCTATCAAGTAACAAATACCATTCTGAAGAACAGATAAAGAAGAAACAGTCTGCAACTCCTTTTATGAAATGATCATAGTCATAATTGTGAAGGCCAACAAGAATACTACAAGAAAGGAAAGTTATAGGCTGCATTAGTGAGAATCCCAAAAGGAAATAATACATAGAAATAGGATAATTTGGAGAGGGTTTATTTACAATGTGTGGTTGCAGGAGAACAACAAGGGAGCTTGCATCTGGGATTCTGGAATAGGAGCCAAGGAAGGGAGAGGTAACCAGAACCCAAGAAAGAGTAGTTAGAGTAAGCCACTTTTAGATGGCCAATCCCCTTATCTCAAAAGATATAACCAGCCTGAGGTGACCACACTGGCCTTTCTCCCTCTAGCATCCTGCCAGGGCTCTCACTGACCCTGAACCAGAAGGTATGGGAACCCACTGAAGAAACTCACATGGGGCAGCCCCTCTGGGCAGCAAGCAAGATGGAATAAGAGGAACAAGCACACCTGGAAGGGCAAACGGAAGATCCCAGAGTGCAGAGCAAACAAATTTAGACTTAAAATCCTTTTTAGAAAAGTATCACATTAGGGAGGGGGTGGGGGATACAGCTCAGAAGCCACCTACAGGGCACAGTGTTCACTATCTGAGGAATGGACTACCTGAGACCCAATTCCCACCACTACACAAATATGCTCATGTATAGTCCCTGAATCTAAAATTTACAATTTAAAATTTTTTAAGTTTTAAATTATCATATTAAACCTAGCAATACGTAAGTAACTAAGATTGGTTTAAATTTTAAAATGCAAATTTGGTCTAACTTTTAACAATTAATGTAGTTCATTTCTTTAGCGAATTAAATGAGAAAAATATCAATTTTCCCTATAGATGTAGAAATGGTATTTCCTAAAATTCAGTATCCACTCGTGATTAGAAAAACATATTCTTAGAAAACTAGGAATAGAAAGAAATTTCCTTAATCTGATAAAAAGATATCTACGGAAAAAATCTACAACAAATATCAGAAACTGTTATGTTGAAGGCTTACCCTCTGAGACCAAGAACAAAATGAGAATGTCTGAAATCCCCACTCCTTTCAACATTGTGCTAGAGGTCTTTGAGGAAGTCTTAGACAATGCAATAAGGCAAGAAAAATAAATAAAAGGCAGGAAAGGAAGAAATAAACTGTTAATATTTGCAGATGATACAATTCCTAAAATGAAATCTCCCTAAATAATCTACCTATAAGTTACTAGAATTAATGAGTACGACCAAATCAGAATATAAAAATCAGTTGCACTTTAAACACCAGCAACAAACAAAAACATAATTTAAATATCAAAAGCATGAAAACATTAAGCACTCAGAAATATAAAATAATAAAAGACGTGCAAGTCCTCCTGGAAGAAACTTATAAACCTTTGCCGATAGATATTAAAGAACAAAACAAATGGAAAGAGAAGCCATGTTCCTGGATTAGGAGACTCAATAGCGTGAAGCCATTGAGTTCTCCATGAATTAATGCACAAGGATGGAATAGGAGTCTCCAGCAATCATGAAGGATCAAGATGCATCCCCTACACCAAGAAAGCTATAGGAGAGAGGCCCAGCAGGGAACTTTGGAAAAACCCAAGACTACTGCAGAGATTTAATCTTTTATTAAGGTGTCCATTTATAGGTGATTTTTACAGTGCTTTTCGTTTAAGGTACCAGATGTTTTTCTCACCTAACCTATTGCTTTTCTTTGCCCTGTGTGTTTTGATCTGTAAGCTTTGTCATTCTCTGTGTAAACCTCACCTTCAGTTTGCAAATTATGCAGGCAGAGTAGACTAGGACTCATCCTAGACAATGAGTCTAGTTGGAAAGGAGGTGGAGAGGGGAAGAAGGAAAGGAAGAAATGAGTATGTACGCCAGGTGTATTGGTCTTCTCAGACTACCAGACCAAAATGCCACAGACTGCGAGGCTTACTCTACAGACATGTATCTCTTCACATTTCTAGAGGCTGGAATTCTGTGATCCAGGTGATGGCAGAGTTGGTTCCTTCTGAGGTCTCTCTCCTTGACCTGTAGGTGCTACCTCCTTTTTTGTGTCCTCACACGGTCTTCTCTCTGTGTGTGTCTGTGTTCTGTTCTCCTCTTTTCAGGACACCCATCACATTGGGTTAGGATACGAGCTTGTGACCACTTTTTAATTGCCTTACCTTTTTAAGACACTATCTCCAAATACAGTCGTGTTCTGAGGTGCTGGGGCTTACGGCCTCAAGTTATGAATTCGGGAGGACAAAATTCAGCTTATAACACCGGGAAACCCTGGATGAGGACTCAGCTGCTCTGGACCAGAGTGAGATAGAATTCCAGGGAAGGAGGTGCAAGTGGCCACCTTTCTCCGCTCACAGATGTCTTGATCTTCCATGGGCTTCTTTCCTCTGATTGTCCTCCTCCAACCTCCAGGCTATTTTCTTCCCCTGCCCTAAGTCAGGGAAGGGAACTCTCCATGGCCCTGAGCCACCTTTTTTGCTTCTTTCCCCCCAGCCTTTTCCACAGAGGCCCCCCCTTTCTAGGAAGAGGGAACCTCTCCAGTTCCTGCCAATAGTTACAGCTAAGCTAGATGTGAAGGTAAAGACCAACCTGGGGGAATGGAGACGCAAAGGGCATTGGACAGGGGAATGGAAAAGAGAGTTTCAGGCCGACTCTGCATGGGCATGTGACCTCCAGTGCTTTATTTTTAGTGCCGGCTTGTAATATGCCACCTTCACCTCTTCACTCCACACCACTCACGCCAGACAGCCACTGGCCCCAGCAGATGTGCAGAGTCATGGAAAGACCCCGGGCTCAGGCACGCAGATCTGGTTTGACTCGTGTCTCCACCATTTACTAATTGCATGGCCTTGGCCAGGTTGCCTAAACTTTGGGGGCCTTGATTTCATCATATATATGGATGGGGACAGTCCTATCTACCTTATAGTGTCACTGGGGCTTGATTACTTGAAATCATGCATGTAAAGCGCCTGATACCTGGCTTTAGGGCTTGAATTGTGTTCACCACTCCCCCAGATTCATATGTTGAAGTCCTAACCCCCAAGACTTCAGAACATAAGTATGTTTGAAGACGGGACAGCTAAGATTTAACCGCCGGGCTCGGTGGCTCAGCCTGTAATCCCGCACCTTTGGGAGGCTGAGGTGAGTGGATTGTCTGAGCCCGCGGGTTTGAGACCCGCCTGGGCAGCGAGACCTCATCTCTAAATAAATCAAAAAAATCACCCGGGCGTGGTAGCGCATGCCTGTAATTCCGGCTACTCGGAAGGCTGAGGCGGAAGGATCGCCGGAGCCCAGCAGGTCGAGGCTGCGGTGGCCAGAAGCGGCCACTGCACTCCAGTCTGGGTGACAGAGTGAGACTCCAACTCAAAAAAAAGATTTAACCAAGTTCATTAGTGTGGGCCCTAACCAAATTTGACTGGTATTCCTATAAGAAAAAGGCAACTAGGACACAGACATATACAGAGGGAGGATCTTGTGAGAACACAGGGAAAAGATGGTCATCTGTCAGCCAAGGAGGTCGTCTGTCCTGCCAACACCTTGATACTGGACTATGAGATAATAAATTTATCTTGTTTAAGTCACCCAGTCGGCAGTACTTTGTTATGGCAGCTGAGTAGGGAACAGATACACCAGGGAACAGATTTCAGGCTGATTCACCTAGAAAAAAACCTGGCCCCCGAAGCTATTTCCAGATCTCCCTCAATTCTCCCCAGAATTATCCAAATAAAAGAGATTTGGGCCATTCAGGACAGACCATCATCTGAGCCAATGACATCATGGTTCCGAGAATCAAGAATAAGATGAGCTGGGAGTGAATATGAGGAGACTCAAATTATCTTTCAAGTCATTGGAAGGGGCTTGGGGTGATAAAAGGAAAGAAAGGGCGAAAAAGAAATGTTTCAACAAATAAAAAAAAAAATAACCAAGTAGTGCTAATACGTTCTGAACAGGTTCAGTCTTTGATGATCTTGTCAGCTTGAATGATATCTCTACTGATATATGTCAGTTTCTTCTATAAACTGCAGTTTTCACAGGTGACCCTGTGAACAAATGGCTTTCGTGTTAACCAGCATACCCAAGTCTTTAGGAATTTAGCCCACGTCTTTTGATTTCTCATTCTCTATTTTAGCTATCAAGAGACAGGTCACTTGTCTTCACTGCTAAGGTGGAAGAAAGAGATAAAAGAATTTGCTATCTAAACTTTCTGGAACCTTCTGGACAAATTTTTTTGTTTGTTTGGTTTTTTTTCCCCCATTCTGTGAGGTGGGATGTACATTTTCTTTCCAAACCAGTTTGTCCATCTCTTCTTCGTTCACACAAACATTGACTCCTAGCCGGGCTCGGTGGCTCAGACTGTAATCCCGTGCTTTGGGAGGCTGAGGTGAGTGGATTGCCCGAGCCCACGGGTTCGAGACCTGTCTGAGCAACTTGGTGAGACCTCATCTCTACAATAAATCAAAAAAATTAGCCGGGCGTGGTGGCACATGCCTGTAGTTCCAGCTACTTGGAAGGTTGAGGCGGAAGGATCACTGGAGCCCAGCAGGTCGAGTCTGCGGTGGGAGCAGCCACTGCACTCCAGTCTGGGTGACAGAATGAGACTCCAACTCAAAAAAAAACACTGACTCCTTATCAAACGACAATGTGCTAACTTGTGGAGTAAGAGATTTCTACATTAGCACCACTGTTGCGAGTTGAAAATCCAGAGACTGAAGTGTTTGCAACATTTGTCACCGGTGTTCCATGGCCAGATTGCAGCATCTGCATCACCGAGCTGCCCACTGGCAAGCCCCGGGCTGTGTGAGAACAGAATGAAGTCAGTGACCAGAAGGGGCAGGGGTCACCCAAAGAGAGCCACAGGCAGCCCCTCTGTGTGTCATTGGAACTCACAAGTGGTGTCCATGCTCCCCGTAAATGGGGAGCCCTTTGCCAGGCATCAGGCTTGTCAGGCAGAGCTTGGCTGGATGTCAGCCCCCACTGGCCTCTCCGTGGGCTCCCCATGCAGGCCACACTTTGCACAGCCTTAGAGACCTCAGCCCTGGGCAGCATCAACCACTAATAATTTCACAGCAAAGCAGTTGAACATTCAAAGTGACCCTTTGGGCTCCAAGCTACTTTTTTTTTTTTTTTGAGTTGGAGTCATTGCAGCCTCGACCTGCTGGGCTCTGGCGATCCTTCCAGTCAGCCTTCCAAGCAGCTGGAACTACAGGCGCGCACTACCACACCCAGCTAATTTTTTTGATTTATTGTAGAGATGAGGTCTCACCAAGTTGCCCAGGAGGGTCTCAAACCCGCGGGCTCAGGCAATCCACTCACCTCAGCCTTCCAAGGTGCGGGATTACAGGCTGAGCCACCAAGCCTGGCTTCCAAACTACTTTTGAAGTGATAGAAAGTGGTCTGGAACCTGATCTGTGGCCCTTGAGCCTTCTCACCCCCTGAAGAATATAGAGGCTGCTGGTTTAGAGACGTTTTGAGAGATGGTTTTCTGAGAGGTGTGTCTGTAGAGAAAGTCATGCTTCTTAAAGGGAAGTGGGGGCCTGCTCCCTCACCTCAAACTTGTTGGGGGTTTCCACAAAGCTACTCAGAGAGCTTTCCGTGTGACTCCCTCTAGCTGAGAAAAGGCCGTTGGGGGGGCCTTCACCAGCTGGGAAATCCAGAGGGTGAGAGTCAGGCTGCAATAGGCTGATAACAGTCCCAAAGATGTCAGGCCTAATCCCTGGTACCCATAAATGTGACCTTATTTGGAAAGAGGTCTTCGCAGATGTGATTAAATGAAGGATCTGGAGATGGGAAGATTATCCTAGATTATCCCTCAATGAGATTACATGAGCCCTGAATGCAATTACCCATATCCTTATCAGAGGAAGACAAAGGGAGATTAAACCACACACAGAGGAGAAGGCATGGTGACCACAGAGGTGGGGACTGGAGCGATGTGGCCACCATGCCAGGAGCGCCGACAACCACCAGAAGCTGCAAGAGGCCAAGGGTGGATTCTCCCCTACAGCCCCCAGAGGCGACATGGCTGTGCTGATTTCAGCCCCATGATGCTGATTCCAGACTTTAGGCCTCCAGAACTGTGGAAGATTGCATTTCTGTTTGAAGCCATCCAGTCTGTGGCCATTTGTTACAGCAGCCGCAGGAAACTCATACACAGGCTGACTACTGCCTGTTTTTGATGCCAGAGCCAGGAGCAAGCCATGGGTTGGTGTCCCCTCTGTCCCAGAGCCTGTCAGACAAGTGAGACTAAAAGGTCAGAATCAGATGTAGGCCACATGGAAAGGAGCCCAGCATGGAGTTCTCTAGGGGCCCGATCGATAAGGCCTCCTGGAGGGGCAGAGACCCCAGCAGCAAAAAGCTGGACTAAGAAAAAAGTCTCAAGTGACCACCCAGAAAAGGGTCAAGGAAATGCAGGCCCATGAAAGATAGTCTCACCAGGAAAAAGGACAGCTTTCGCCCTCAGCCAGGCTCCAGGACTGCAGAGCCAGCTACCCAGGGACCCCCACAGGTAAGAGCGGTCCCGGCCCCTCGATGCCCTCACTTGGCTCCAACCTCCAAGAAGGGGTGGGGGGACCGCAGGGGAGGAGAGAGACCAGCTCCTTTCCCATGCAGCCTCCAGCTGGAGCCAGGGAAAGAATGGGATGTCAAATTTTAGAGTTTTGACTAATATCTTGGCCTGGACATCGAAATTCCAAATTGAGACTGTTTTCCATTTAAAGCATCCATCGGACAGACTATTTCCTAAGAGGAGCAGAAAAGCCCTGGCCTGCCAGGGTTTTCATCCCGGGCCAGGGAACATGAATCCGGCTGAATAAACTTTAAAGGGGGCAGCATAGGACAAAAACTAAAATTGCCTTCCAGCGGCAGGGCAAGCTGGGTTTGCTCCATACACAAGCTACGCAGAGGCCAGCGAAAAACATCTCGGTGGAACAGAGAGTGGCTGAGTTCCCGTGAAAGGAAAAAATGCAAATTTGTTTTCAGTATCACTTTTAAGCTTCCTGAGTGGCGCCCTTGGCCTGGAATGACTCGCATTGACGTCAGCCCAAGGTAGCCAGATCGCAGCAGCTGCTGGTCTAAGACACCCTGGTTTTGTTTCATGGGAGATTAAAAGCAGTTGCTGCCGCGTTCATAATTCACAACCCCTGTTATCGCTGGGGCCAGGAATACTGAGCCAAAAACACAAGGCGCCCACGTCAACACTGAGGGGAGACCCACGGAAAGATGTCCGGGACCCGGACATTACGTCCTTGGCTCTTTTTTTCTGAAACCTGAGACGAGGGGATCGATGTCTCACATTTGGGGGCTCTGACAAACACGGTCTTTTGCATGATGCAGTTCTGTCTCCCAGCGCCCTGTGAGGGAGACAGGGCCAGGACTGCACGGCCCCAGGGTGAGGTCCTCCCGCCTCTGGTCTCCCAGCAAAGTAGCAATCGCTCAGGAGGAGAGAACGCGCTCCCTCCCAGGACTGGCGCGGATGGTGGCAATGCTGACTGACATGTGGCCTGCCTTGGACGACAGCTGAGACCCCGAAGCGACGGCTGAGACCCCTGGCTCCTTCCAACACCCAGGATGAGGCCCTGCCAGTCAAGCCCAGCTACAATGGCTCCAGCAGCTCAGAGCTGGTTTTTCTCCAACAATCCTGATGGGGTGTGTCATTTATCAAGCTGGTAGACAGTTCTGCACCTTCCCATAGTGCCTCAGACACATCCCTTAGGTCATTGTTGTTTGGAACCTCCACTGAAATGCAAGGCCACAGAAGTCAGTGGATTCCTATCCCGTTCCTTTGTTTAGTCTCAGAATAGAATGGTCTTTCTGACGGATCCAGTGATTTGGGTATAAGAAAAGGAATGAGTGAGGGGGACAGGGGCCAGGCGGAGGGCTGGAATGCACTGCTGCATCTCTCAGTGGTTTTAAGGTCCTCTGAATAGAAACTGGGACCACATGGGTGTACCTCGGGGACGTCCCGGCTCCACCCCTCCTCTGAAGTCAGGGCCGGCAGGGAGCAGAGCTTGGTACCTGAGGGCTGGAGTACCAATCCTGCTGGCTCCACCCGGGTTGCTGCGGACACAGCAACAGTTGTCTGAGCGCCGCACCAAACTGCAGTTGCAGCTGCCACCTTCCATCACTACCCTGCCCCCCGCCCCAGACTATGCCCCCGCCCCTAGGCCCAGTCTGTCCTCTCCCCCTGCCACGCTAATCACAGTGCACCATGGTGGGCGATGTTATTTCCCAGTCAACTGTGGTGGGGGTTGTGGCCTGTCTCATCCCAGCACCCATCACACGAAATGCAAAATGAAACATGCCCACAGCCGCAGATAAAGTCAAGATGCTATTTTTATTGCTTTCGTCGCTGTTGTTTATCAGTGAGTCATGATGGTTCACCCCATTTCCCTTTCCTGGGTCTGAGGAACCCCGTAAGGTTGGGTAGATCCACACCAGAGACTGTCTTCTCAGAGATGCTTCTGGGGAAGACAGATGGTGAAAAAAAAAGAGCTGTTTTGCTGTTGTGACCTTCCATCAGTCTGTAATTCACAGCAACAAACCATCACTCAGTTATGGAAAAAACACTAAAGCTTTTTGAAATACTGATAAAAGATGCTCAGTGACCACCATAATGCCTGAGTACCCAGCTGGGAACAGGCTCGGCTTGTCAACGGCCCAGAGGTGAGAGATGGTGGCACCGATGGAGAGGAATGGGAGGAAACATCGTCCCTCGAATAATACAGCTAGTCCAAGAAAATGAGGTATCGGCTTGCCTTGGCAAAACGAAAGCTGCCCTCATTCTCTCAGCAAACTTCTCCTGATCCCTTCCACGCACCAGACTGCAACTACAGACGGGTCGTGCTAGCTGTGTGACAGGGGTGTTCAGTCTCCAGCGTCACACCAGGCTGAGCAAGTGTTGTCAAGTCAGTGGGACGAGCCACAGACAGAAAGAGGGGTGCCGTGCTACATAGCTTGGAGGTCACAGCTAGAAGCCAGCTCACACAGGCCTCAGCCCAATCCTCAGTCCTTACTCGTTCTGGGACCTTGGCCAGGTCTCTTAACCTCCCAAAACTTGTTGAAGCCCCCTCAAAAGTGAAACTGTCCATGCCCACCTCACAGGGCTGTCACTTAAGCATTAAATCTAATATACAGCACCATGGTCAGCCCAGTCCATGGCTCAAAGGAAATACTCCGCAGCGTTGACTCTCATTCTCATGAACTCTTTCTGACAAAGTCAGAGAAAGTCCGGCGGAAGAGGCGGTATTTTTAGATGCATCCTCAAGGACTTATGAAGGAGGAGAATGAGTGAGGGGAGGGGGTTCGTGAGAAAGAAATATAGTTTATAAAGACACAGACACCAAGAGTTGTTCAGCACGGTTGGAAACCAGCAAGGAGTTCAAAATCACTGGCCTGGGGAGTGCAGGGGAGAGAGGAAGTGGACAAATGGACAGTCTGTGCTAGAGAATTGAACTTTATTTTGTGGGCATTTGGTCAGATGACGGGTTTGAGACTCAAATAGCTGTTAGCCAGGTGTGGTGGCACACACCTGCAGTCTTCGCGACTCAGGAGTCTGAGGCCGAAGGATCACTTGAGCCCAAGAGTGCAAAACTGCAGTGAGCTGTAATCACACCGCTGCACTCCACCCTGGGAGAGAGAGCAAGCCCTTGTCTCTAATAGAAACAAATAAATACCCATCCCTCTTTGAGCAATGAGTGTGTCACACTACCCTCTCTAAGTGTTGATTTCCCATCTGTTAAGAGGGGATCATAACAGCCACCCTGAAGGCTGTTGAATGGATCAGAGGTCCGAAAATGTTTTCCAAAAAGAGCCAGACGGCAAATGTTTCAGGCCTGGCGTGCCTGGCGGGCCAAACGGTTTCTGTTGCAACGACGCAACTCTGCCCTTATCATACAAAAGCAGCCACAGATAACATACGATGAGCAATCCCCAAAAAACAAAACAAAACAGAAACAGAATTATCTTTGGGAGGGTGGGCTCCTTGTAGTGCACTCAGAATTTATTCCTCCAGATCAAATGGTCAGCCCAAGTATTTGTCTGGAAGTCTGGAGAAGGTGCATCATGACTCATGGAAGAAACATCCCAAGTTGAGGCAAACAAGTGACTGGTTCTTCCACAGTGCCAAAGCCCCTGCCCACACCTCAATGAGGCTCGGCAGTTTGGGGCTGAAAACGCCATGACCCCCATACCCCACCTCCCTACTCACCTGATCTCGCCCTAAGCAACATTTTTGGTTTCCCCGATGAAAAAGGCCCTCAAAGCGAAACGTTTAGCGATGTGGAAGAGTGAAACAAGAAAGGGCAGAAGCACTAAAAGGCATCCAAATCGACCAGTTCAAAAACCCGTTTTGAGCAGTGGAAAAAGCATCTCAGTCGGTGTCTTGCATCAAACAGAAAGTACTTTGAAGGTAATTAAAGGTTAAACATGTAAGAATAAATGCACAACTCTTCATAAAGAAATTTCAGGTTTTTTGGATCTCCCCCACCCCCTGTACAATTTGAGTGAGCACATTTGTACCTCAATAAAACTTTATTTATAATAACGCCACAGGCCAGATGTGGCCGGCAGGCAGTAGCTGCCCAACCCTGGTTCAGATTAGAAAACTGACCTGAAATCCACTAGCACCGTGCCTCCGCCTTCTTGCTTTCTCCCCTCCTTTCCACGTGCCTCTCTCTCGTATCCAGAGGTTCCAAGGCATTGCTAGATGATCTGAAGATTACAGTGAGCTTGCCTTCATCTAAGCTCAAGAGACTGCAATGCATAAAGATAATTTGTTCAACAGAGTGAGAACTGCTTTGCCAGGAGCTCTGCGTGTTTTAGTCATCAATCAATCAATCAGTCAGAGAGAGAACTCATTAAGCGCGTGGTGCTGTCCCACACCGGGAGACGTGCAGAGCATTGAGGCTGGATCCTCACACATAGCACATGGGTTGGTGAGAAATTCCCACTTCCCGGCCTCCTGGGTACTAGTCACAGTTTCGCACAGTTGTGGTTGGGTGTGATCCCTGAGAGTCACATTTTCCATCTTTTAATCTATTCAACGAAGAAATTCAGCTAAGCTGGGCTCGGTGGCTCAGCCTGTAATCCCGCGCCTTTGGGAGGCTGAGGTGAGTGGATTGCCTGAGCCCGTGGGTCCGAGACCCACCTGGGCAACCTAGCGAGACCTCATCTCTACAATAAATCAAAAATTAGCCAGGCGTGGTAGCACGCGCCTGTAGTTCCAGCTCCTTGGAAGGCTGAGGCGGAAGGATCGCCGGAGCCCAGCGGGTTGAGGCTGCGGTGGCCGGGAGCGGCCGCTGCACTCCAGTCTGGGCGACAGAGTAAGACTCCCACTCAAAAAAAGAAAAGAAATTCAGCTAAACGACAATGTGATTGTGTGTGTACACCCGAACATTTCTCACCAAGGGCTTCTTGGAGACGTCCTGAAGGAAGCCATGCACAGGGACCGGCCGCAGGGGCAGCCTGAGCCGCGGGGAGAGGAGGGGTGGCCACGCAGCAATCAGAGTAGAGGCCTGAGTGTGTGGAGATGGGCACGGGGAGGAAGAGGAAGTGGAATAGAAACCAGGGAGGACAACTGACTAGGGGCTCGGAATTTTTGTAGTCACTGCTACAGGGAAAGTCTCTGACATAGAGCGTCAATCAGGAGAGCTGAAAACTCAGTGCCAGCAAGGGCTGGACAGGGAGTAGAAGTGAGTCCCAACGGTGGACACGACCATGGGGAGCCATGGAGACAGGGGAGACTGGCCTCTGCATGTCCCATCTGAGAGGACTGCCGGTACCTGGTTCTAGATGGCTGCAGCCGTGTGGTCTTAAGGGCTCACCGTGCAAGAGCTGATTCCAACCAAGTTGCCGCTTCATAACCTCAAGTGTGGACGGGGAGGCTGATTTCAGAAAGCATTCTGGAGACCTCAGAGAGCTCATGAGCCAAGTTGAGTCCAGTCCTGGCCCCTGCAAATGGAGCCTCCTTCAGCCAGCTACCAGCCTCCCCTGGAACTGGGGCTGCCAAGGAAATATAGGATGCCCAGTTCAATCTGAATTTCAAATGAAAAATGAATACTTGTTGGTAAAAGTATGTCCCAAATGTTGCAAGTACCACCCAAAAACGTGCTTTTTGTTTGTGTGAAACTCAACGGAAATCTAACTGGACGTCTTACCTTTTTATTTGCCAAACCTGGTTACGCACCCTAAGTCCCACCCCAGGCTCCAAAGGGCCACACTCCCCAATCTCCTTAAGGACACAGAGACATCGTCCACAATGCAGATTTCAAAGGAAAAAGGAAGCAAATGCACATGTGTCTGGACATTCCCAGTAACATGCTAGGTGATTTGTACATACTACCCTTGACATCAAAGGTAGACGTTCCAAAGCCACCTCAGCGCCCCAGTTATGTGTTCATTGTCCCTCTGAGCTGCGGTTTCCCCATTGTGTGTGTGTGTGTGTGTGTGTGTGTGTGTGTGTGAATCTCACTCTGTCGCCCAGAGAGTACAGAGGCACACTCACAGCCACCGCAGCCTCGACCTACTGGACTCAGGTGATCCTTCTGCCTCAGCCTTCCAAGTAGCTGGAACTATAGGCGTGCACCACCATGCCCAGCTAGTTTTTTGATTTATTGTAGAGAGGAGGTCTTGCCAAGTTACCCAGGCTGGTCTCAAACCCGTGGGCTCAGGCAATCCTCTCACCACGGCCTCCCAAAGTGCTGGGATTATAGGCATGAGCCACCACACCCAGCCAGTTTCCTCATCTCTTAAGTGGACAAGGGAATTCCTGTCTCACAGGATTGGCACGAGGATTAAATGGAATAACGTAAAAGCATATCACATGGTGTCTGACATGAGGCAGACATGCAACAAATGTTTGCTGTGTGTTAACTGAAATTCCTGAACCTCAGAACGATGCTTTGTATTCCAACCACACCTGTCAAGACCTCCACCAATGGTGCCAGGATACCGGGCAGGAAGAGCATGTGAACCTCACTCTGGCAGGTGCTGTCTCTTGGGGAGGGAGGGACACTGGTGCTGAGCTCCTGGTGAACCGTCAGGATCAAAGTTCAGATGGGAATAAGGGCCCCGACATTCTGTTCTTTCGAGGCTGAAGCCGGGGTCTCAGGATCCTCTTCTTAACTCGGGCTTTTCCACCCTTCAGCAGCATGGCAACTGCTGACAGTTGCACAGGGACAGTTTCTAATGCACTGAGAGTGTTCTTTGCAGGACTCAGAGAGAATGAAGATCACCCTCCCGACCTCCTGCACGCAGCCTCTCGAAAGCCATGCCTACACACGGAACAGCTGGGAAGGCCTCTGAGCATTCCAAAGAAGAAACAGAACCTGGAGTGTGAAGTGCTTCGTTTTCTGTGACTCCTTCCCCGGATGCCAAAGGGTCACAAAGGATGTCTGTGCTTGCAACACAGAGGTGCCTGTTGTGCCACATGCCTATCCCAGGCTGATGACCTTGTCCACACACACCCAGACACGTATGTAAAGATCTCCAATAAGCGCACTTAAATCTGCTTCCCTAGGAAATCAAAGTTATTGTATTAATTTGCTAGAGTTGCCACCATAGCCAAGGGGACTCAAACAACAGAGATCCATTGTCTCCCAGCCCCAGAAACTGGAAGTCTGAGATCGAGGGGTCTTCGGTTGGCTCCTTCTAAGGACTGTGAAGGGTGGGTCTGTTCCAGACGCTTCTCCTTGGCTTGTAGGTCTTCATGTAAAGGGAGACACCATCCTCCCTTTATAGCTATCTGTGTCCAAATGTCCCTTTCTTATAAGGACACCCTTTCTTATAAGGTCATATCAGATTCGGGTCTGCCTTAATGACCTCATTTTAACTTAATTACCTCTTTAAATACCCAATCTCCAAAAAGAGTCACATTCTTAGGTACTGGGCGTTAGTACTTTAATATATGAATGGAGTGGGGCGGTCAGAACTCAACCCTACCGGGCTCAGTGGCTCAGCCTGTAATCCCAGCACTTTGGGAGGCTGAGGTGAGTGGATTGCCTGAGCCCGCGGGTTCGAGACCCGCGTGGGCAAGTGAGACCTCATCTCTACAATAAATCAAAAAATCAGCCGGGCGTGGTAGCACGCGCCTGTAGTTCCAGCTACTGAAAGGCTGAGGCGGAAGGATCACCGGAGCCCAGCAACTGAGTGAGACTCCAACTCAAAAAAAAAAAAAAAAGAACTCAACCCCTTTCAGTGATCCTGTTGGAAAGAAGAAAATCTATGAATCCAAAGTCTTTTGTGCTAGATATCACAAATATTCCTCTTCTGTGGGGATGAATCTCAAAATAATTCTGCTGATGAAAGAAGTCAGACAAAAAGAGAATATTTATATAAAATGTTGATTCCATTTATATAAAATTCGAGCCAATGCAAACTGATCCATACAGCTACAGAAAGCAGATCAGTGGTTGCCTGAGGTGGGGGAAGAGGAATGTCAGGGGCGGGAGCATGGCAGAGGGACACAAGGAAACTTCCAGCAGTGATGGCATCTTCATCATCTTGATTGCGGTGATGGTGGTTTCACAGGTCAATGCATGTGTCGAGCTTATCAAACAGTAGACTGTAAATATGTACGTCTTATCATATGTCACTTAAAATTCGATAGGGAGTTTTTTTTAAGAACAAATATTCCTCTCCTCTCCTGTTTTTCTGTTGGACACAGGGGTAGGAATGTACGTCACCACCCCCTTCAAAGTTAAGTTGGCCCTAAGCCTTGCTTTGGCCAATGAAACACAGGCGTCAGTGATGGGTATCACTCCCGGGTGAAGGTGTTAAGAGCCAGGACTGACTCTCCACTTTCCCCCTCAGTCCTACCCCTGCAATCATGGGAGCATGTGTCAGGTTGGAGCCTTCAACTACCTGGGTCCCCCGCGATGGCCGGCGCCCCCTGCTGGCCTTCTCTAGCTGTGCATCACAAGTGTGAAATCAACCTTTGCTCTTTGAAGCCACTGAGATCTGAGGCTGGTTTATTACTGCCGCATAACCTAGCCTGTGCTGGCAGATTCACCTATGTAGGAGAGTCTGTCATTCCGTGGTGGCCCAACTGGGACGAGGCAGGAGATGGAAGCCACATCGCTAGAGGGTGAGCCTAGCCAACCACCTCGCCTCGTCCCTGCCACAAACTCCGCTATGCGCTGTTCTTTTTGCATACTCCTTAAGGGGTACACACTTGCTTCTCCGTGTGAAAATGGTTCCATAGACAAAGCTATCTGCTAGAGGTGGCAGTGGACTTGGGAAGAAAGGCAGGCAGTCCAGTGTGGCCCATAAATTTGGGAGGGGGCTGCACTCACGACTTTGGTTCTGTATTCTCAGTTCATGGTGTGCCAACCAGGGTTTCAGAGCTTCCAGTTCTGTCTTCTACATTGCCGGAGGTGGTCTTGAATTTGGAAAGCCACCAAAGCATCAGAAATCCTCCCTCCTAAATTTCAAGGGTGTGATGCCCATTTAACAAAACGCATTTCAAGCAGTCCAGTACGAGGTGATCTCCCCACACCAAGAGGGAGACTGACGTGAAGATGCGAGGTCTGCATCTTGTCGCCTGAGGGGAGTCCAGAGGCTCTGTGTCCAGGTCCAGTGTCCACCAGCTCACCCAGAGCCCCACTTCCAGGCCTCTGAGGTCCATCTGTCAAGCTGGCCCACATGACCACTGAGGTCCTCTTTAGCTTGAGGCCCTGTGACATTCAGGGCTATGCCTCTCACCTCCCTGTTCATGCTCTGGGGGCCTCTTAGACATTAGGCTTTCTATTAGGCACTGCATATAATTCCGACTTAATCCTCACAACAAACCTTTGAGGTCTAGGCTGCTATGATCCTGATTTTATTTCTCATGAAGAAACTGAGGCTTGCCAAAGCCAATTGATTTGCCCAAAAGTCACAAAGCTTTACAAGACAAAGCCAGAAAGGCAGCCCTGACTTCTCTGACCCCAAAGTCAAAGCTCTTAACTGTGTGCTGCAGTTTCTCGAACATATGCTCACACATCTTCACTCTCCATGAATTTTTTTTTCATTTTATCTTTGCACTTAGTTAGTAATCTGGAAAAAATAAAGGTTTATTGTGGATTGGCTGCTCCACCAGGAATGCCCCTGGATGTTGGAGCCAGTATCTCCATATGTGCTCACTGAGCAGCTCTAAGGGGTCTTCTAAAGTGCACTTAACTTTTTCCTTTTTTTTTTTTTTTTTGAGTTGGAGCCTCACTCTGTCACCCAGACTGGAGTGCAGTGGCACGCTCACGGTCACCGCAGCCACGACCTGCTGGGCTCAGGCAATCCTTCTACCTCAGCCTTCTACAGGCTGAACTACAGGCACGTGCCACCATGCCCGGCTAATTTTTTTGTTTATTATAAAGGTGAGGTCTCACCATGTTGCCCAGGCTGTTCTTGAACCCCTGGGCTCAGGCAATGCCTCCCAAAGTGTTGGGATGACAGGTGTGAGACACCGCACCCAGTTATACCTAACTTTTAAGGCTGCATTTCAGAATGGATCTGCACACCCTTCAAGAACTCCTGACATATCCTTTGGAGCCTCCGTGTTCTCAGATCTGACAAATACTGCTTTATTAACGAGGGAGAAAGAAAAAGACAGTCATCCCCACCCCTAGAAATAGGAACATTTAAGAGCACAAGGTTTTTAAAGAATGACTTTAATACTTTTTTCCTGTGGAACTCAACTTCAAGGCAGCTTAGGGTAAGAATGCTCATCCTTGGCAGCTGTCCTTGTATTTATAGGCTCCTTGGTGTTGTCACGCTACCACACTCACACCCAGAGGACCTCTATCCACCTCCTTGTGCAGATAAAGAAAATGCAAACCAGTCATTCTGGAAACCAGGGCCAAGTCTAGATTTCTAGAATCCAAAGCATGAGAAATTCTCCCTCCTAAATGGGACCTCCGGGCCCTTCACGAAAGCACAGACAAGCCTAACTGACCCCTTCCAAGCCTGCCCCCTGGGGAGGGGAAAGGCACAGCTGCTCAAGGGGGCCGGGAGTAAGGGGCCCATGTGGGTAGACCAAGACCTCCCAGCGGGATCATGGCACTACCGCCCTGGGAGATGACCATCCTTGCCCTGCTTCTTCCTGATGTCCGGTCAATGAAATGCAGGTAATGGATGGGATTTCTCTCATTGGTATTCGGGGAGGCGGTGTTGAGAACCAATTAAAAACGTGTCCAAGTGTTTGATGGAAATAAGAGTAAGCTACAGGAAAAAGTGACTTGCTGAGGACAGGTAGGAATCGATGCAGGCATGAGGAAGGATTTCTGGGAAAGGTTTCTTCTTTGTGTTTTTCCTCCCTCTTGACACAAATGGTCCTTGGGTCATGGGCACCTTATGCTGAAGGCTGCATATAAAATGATCAAAGCAGAGGGCTCACTTTCTGAGAATACACAGCTCCCTGGGCCATTTACACCTCCCAAAATAATCCTCCCATGACAGGGCAGCTGTAATCGTGCCCACGTGCAGAGGACCCGGGAAAGCAGTCCGTGCTCTACGCAACTTGAAACGAGGCCCTCACAGGCCCTCCCGTCATCCATCAGACACAGCTCAGGCAGATGGAGAAATGCTTCCCTGGCCCCAGGCGGTCCTCGGACGCCTGGAAATAAATAGAACAAGCGTAGGTCGCTGGGGTGAACAGGTTCTAGAGGCCAGTGCCCTCCTCTGAAAAATCAGGAAACTGAGGACATAGTTTCACAGCCAGTTCTCCATCAAAGCAGACTGGGCCTCCCAGGCCCTCTATCTACCTAAACAAAGTCGATTCTCCCTGCCTAGCAATTTAATTTATGAGGGTTTTTTTATGGTAATGAGTTGGAACTGAACGCACCCTGAAATGCAGCGCAAATCACTTTGACGAGAGCTGAAAAATGCTAATCTCTCTCCAGCATCGCCAGCGCCATTCTCCTGAAACTCCCCGCTCCAGCAAGGTTCCTGCAGGTTAATTATTGCTGTGGAGGAAATTGCGCTGATTTGCATGCATCCACTTTCATCGACTGGAACCGGCACATGTCGGTCCTGCAGGAACAGGCCTGGGTTAACCTGTCGGCTGCTTTCAGGCGAGAGGGACACCTCTCTGCAGGCTGCCTCCCCACCCCACCCCCACCTATGCTGTCTCCCAGCCTCGGGGCACCTGCGGCCCTGCGATCTGGTTACCTGTTCACCTGTACCTTGCACATCCGATACTCCCAGAGCCTCCCCACCTGCTCCTTGCAACGGCAGCACGAGACCCTCAGTTCAGGGCCTGGTGTTTAATTCAGCCTGTTTGAAAAGTTCCGTCCATACCTGGTGAGCTCATCAAGAACTATCAAAGCTATCTTTCTCCAAGAACCAACCTTTTCACAGTTACTGGCTCCAACTGGAATTTTAGAATCTGGCTGGCTCATACGGAAGCCAGCACGGCCTCACAGATGAGAGAAGGCCATCTTTGAAGACAGGGCAAGAGTTACAGAGTCCCGTGCATTAAGAGAAAGGAGATAGAGATTGCTGTATGGGACTGGTCTCTGGGGCTCTGAAGCTCTCTGTTCTCATATCACACCGGATTTGAAAGCTCCCGGCTGTTTGTCCGCCTGTGTGTGTAACGGGGCACCTTCTTGTTCTGAGACAAGGAAAAAATCTGTAATCCATACATTGACATGCAAATGTGTGTTTACCCAGGTGAAGAATCTCGTGAGAGAAGCCCCGGGGGTAGTTTCCACTCCACACATCACCTTTATGCAAGTATTCTTGTTTCACTGGGCTACCCAAACAGAGTCTGAAAGCAAAGTTCTGCTTGCATACTATGACTGGCCTGCAGAAATCTTTCACTGAACCATGCCCTAACCAAAAAAACCAATACCATGCTTGCATTAGCATGTGTGGGCTCTAGTTGGGTGCTTTTGATTATAATGACGGCACCGAGAGTTTTATATCTAGGTAGCGCCTGTACTGAATGATCCTCTAATGATACTGGATATAAGTATAATAAATATTTCATATTTGCTGATGATATGACTGCATTTTCTCTATGAAAAGGGCCAAGAAACTCTGTATTGATACCTGTGTTTATGCCGTCAGGATGTTGTTCTTACAGGAATTTCCCTGATAGCCCTTAGCTCACTGAAGCCCTGGGCTTGGTTTTTACAAGCTCTCCAGTTGGGGACTGAGGCTTAGTTCAATTTATATATCTTGGCTCGGAGAGTGCTGGCTTAGTAGGTGCTCAGTAACATTTGGGGCAGGAGGGAATAAGTGAGGATCTGTACGGGTGAGTAGAAGAGCAGGGTCTATCCCTTAGATAAAGCTAGGTTGGGGAGGTGAGGTTTCAGCTGCTGGGGAAAACACTCCCAGGTGAGGACGCATCATAGGAGAAGGTGGCCAGCCTTGGTGCCACCTGAATATGCAAAATGGAATCAAGTATGTGCAGAGGAATTTGGCACCAAAATGTATAACCTGTTGATAGGGATCATTCTGGAAAAAAAAATGCAAAAAGCCCAAGGACTCAGGAGATGTAAGTCATGACTAACCTAGTTAGCTAATGACAGGAGTTGCACCAACTGGCTTCAGGGCAAAGTCCATGCAGGTGTTACTCAAGACCTGCTCCCAGCCCCAACAGAGACCGTCCAGGCCAACAGCCACACTGGGCCCAGGTCGCCTTACTGATGTGCCCTTGCTTCACATACACCCCCATCCTGGGCTGCACACGCAAGTGTCCTGTGATCTCAAAGTTCTGAGATATCTGTCAGCTTATGCTAGGCCTAAAGGCCGTGCCCAGGCTCCCCGGCGTGTGCCAACCACAGCCCTCCACCTGCAGCAGCACAGAAGGGAGGCCCGCCCACCCACAATACCTCTCACCGCCCTCTACCCCAAGCCCCCACTCCCAGCCAGGAGTTGCTGACCCATGCATTGGCCCAAAAGAGAGCCCACTTGGAAGGCGGGACTTTGTGGCTGCAACAATGCCATCGACTTCTTCAGCCGTCACACCCATAAAGAAGCACAGCTGCCCTTGACCGTGGCCAACGGAAGCGACATTCTGGAAGACTCGTTTTGCCTTGACAAACACTATGTGTACACCCCAGGGCACACCGCACGTGCTTGCACATCCCGCACGAATTTACACAGCTGAGAGCCAGCACACATGCTGGTGGGCGTGAAGCGAGGGTCATGGAGCCCTGAGGCTCACGGAGTGCTCCAGACGGCCCCATCTTATCGGATTCTTGCTTCCTTCCGTGAAACAAAGCTCAGAGGATCGGCGTTAGTAAGAGAGCCGAGCCTTAAGTGCCACTCTTCTGCCCACGAAAGGATCTGTGGGGGCAGTCGGCTGCCAAGAAAAGGGGGAAAGAGTTCTACATTTCCTGGTCCTCTCCCTCCTTCTTTCTGACCACTATTGGCTGTGAAGAGGCCCTAATAACAAGGCCCTTTTGTACTGACCTAGAATATTGGCGGGCTCACTCCAACACAATTCTTGGGGGTCTACCACGTGCTATGCACTGTGGTAAGTACTGAGTTGGGCCAAAACACATCCTGCTCTCAGGATGTTTCTATCCAGCAGGCAAAAGCAGCAAGAAAACAAAGGCGACAGAAAAATGGGGGAGATAAGAGAGGCAATTCGGAGGAGTTCAACTGAGTCTGTCTTAGGGAGGAAACCCGGGGAGCCGTGTAGCTGTGGTGATGTCAGGTGTGGATCTCGCAGGAAGAATAAGGGTTGTCAGCCAGATGCAGAGTCAGGAGTTTTCCCTGGCCAGGGGAACCTTACAAGTTAACGAGAGCACCTCCCGCACACCAGGTGCCACGGGGGAAAAATGGCACGGCCCACGGACCACCAAGCTTGGGCCGAGTGTAGCAAAGCAGCCCCTCCCACTGCTTGTGAAGAGGAGGTCAAACCTCCCCACCAGTAGCCCTAGGGCAAGAGAGAAGAATAGAGAAGGGGAGGGACAAGCATGTCACCCAGCACCAATGACAAAGTGGTCAGAGAAGGTCAAACCCAGCCCTTCACTGAGTCACACACACTACTGAGTTTGAACTTAAAGTCTACAAAGAACCCGGAGACTGCTTCTCTGGAGTTCTGCTTTGGATGTCCAAAGTGTTCCGCGGTCACGTCAGAGTCTCTGGGCAGGGTCTGACTCAGGGCTCCAGAAGCTCACTGCTCAGATGCCATGTCCTCTTAGCAGGACGGCCAAAGGTGAGGGAGAGGAAAGGAAGAAGATTCATGGGAAGGTGGCCCTGACTTCCTGGAAGGAGGAAAGCATGGATGGCACTGCCCCGGGCCCAGAGCCGAAAGGCTGGCTGTGGCTTGGGAACAAATGACAGAAACTCCCTGGGCAGGAGACGAGGATGCGAGTGTCCAAATGAGACGCAGCCTTTCTTCCCATTCTTTTCCTCTTCGAAAGGTTCTTTTGGCATTTTTAAATTCAAAGGAAGGATCTGGACGAAAGAGAGGCTGTTCCATCCAGAAAGCGAGCGCTTGTCAGAACAAGTCGTCTGGTCTGCCGGAGCACCCGGCAGGGAAGACTGGGAGCCCCGGACCATTTCCTGGCGGTCCGCAGGCGGTGGCAGGGCCCAGAGCACCGCCCCGCTCTGAATCAGAGGGAGGGCATGCTTCCACTGCTGCCGCCGCCAGCTCCTCCATCAGCACCAAAACAAGCCGGGCCTTTCTCTTTCCCAGTTCCTGGGTCGAGAAGCAGGCGTGGTCCATTGCAGCAGGTTGACACCAACGAGAAACACATTCCTGGGCTCTTGGATTCCTATTGACACGTGCAGTTTCTGAGGCTGAGTTACACCTGACCTCTGGGTCGGTCCCTGTTTACTCACCCGCACAACCCACTCATTCAACAGATAGTGATCCAGCCCTGGGGTGCACCTCCTGCTCCCCCTAGGAGGAGTCTCAGAGCGTCAGACAGACCTCCCTCCAGCGGTTCAGGGGCTGCCCCGTGCCAACGGTACCACCCAGGAGGGCCCTTGCCCGGCATCTCCTTGCATAAAACCTGCCCCTCCCAGCCCACCACCTCTTCAGCTACTTCCTTGCCGCCATCCATCCATCCATCCATTCATTCATTTGAAGGCTAGATATGAGGTGTCCCTGGTGCCAGGGTCTATGAAAAACACTGAGGTGAGCTGGACACAGTGGCTTGTGCCTGTAATCCCAGCAATTCAGGAGACTAAGACAGGAGGATCACTTGAGGCCAGGAGTCAAGACCAGCCTGGGCAACATATCAAGACCGCCCCCTCTAAAAAACATTTTTAATTCAAAATCACACAGCCAGGTGTGGTGGCTCATGCCTGTATTTCCAGCTACTTGAGAGGATCCAGCAACCCGATGGCTTGCGAAGGGCTATCCCAGGTGTTCGAGGATCTCTTGAGCCCAGGTGTTCAAGGCTGCCATGAGCTATGGATCGCACAACACTGCCTGGGCAACAGAGAGGGACCCTGACTCTAAAATAGATTAATTGATTAAATGGAAAAGAGCAGTGTTGGGGGTGTCGTGGTGAACCAAACCTGGCGTGATTCCATCTCTCACGGAACTTACCTTTCAGGAAGAGCAGACGTCAGAAGCAAGCAAACAAAGACACAAACCAGATAGTTTCTAGCTGTGATAAGTGCCGTGGGGGGCATGAAGGTTGGAGAGAAGGTGCTTGTCTGTTCCTCTCTGAGGAAGGGACACCTGAGCTGAGGCCCGAATCATGAACGGCAGCACAGGTCAGAGCTGGTCTGCCAGGAGGAGAGCCCATCAGGAAGCCGGGCTGGAGGACCTGTGTCTCCAGTGTGCAGGGTCGGCCCGGCCTGATGAGTACTGCCTCCGCTGGTCAGGCACGGGCATACTCTGGCCCCGAACAGGATGGCCCCAGGCCTGGCCTCAAACCCCACCGCCACTCGGAGGAAGGACTCTGACGGACGGCCACAGTGGTGGAAAGCTTCAGGCTCTTCCACTAAAAGGAAGCGAGCACGGCCCACCAAACTAGAGAGAGGGACCGCTTCCGTGAAGACCCTCTGGTAGCTCACGGTGGGCCTGATTTTTTCCTCGTAACACCAGAGAGTCAGGAGCCACTGACCCTCTAGTCACGGTCTCCAGGAGACCCCAGCCAGGGACGGTGGCCTTCCAGCGCCTGCCAACACCCCCTGTGAACTGGGAGACCCCCAAGTTGGGTTCTTTTCTCTGAGGAGGAGCTGATTCAGGCCTGGCCAGGGTCCCCTGTCCCTGGGCCAGGCACATTTGCATTTCCAGAAGCTTCCTCTTCTCCCTGCCACATGGGACAAGGGCCAGGCCACCCCGCAGGCTTGGCTCAGCGGCGGCATGCCTCCCTCCTGAATGCCTCCCTCCGCGCTTCCTGAGGCGACGGATGACCTTGATTCACATTGGTGAAGTAATGGCTTTCCTCCTCAACCTTCTCATCCATTAGTCACGTTGAGACACAGCCCTGCGTGGCCCAGAACGCGTTCCCAGGAGCCGGTGCAGGGACTTGCAAACGCCTCCCAGGCGTGGCTTACCAAACCCACAGTCACATAGGCAGGCCAGGTGCCCAGGACTGCCTTGGCCTGCTGCCACCAAAAACCCTACCGTGGGGACTTGGGGAAGTGTGAGAGCAGAAGCCGAGGACAGAGCTCATGCCCGCCTCTCCCCTTCCTGGGTAACTTCAGGCAAGTGGCTTAACTTCTCTTAGCTTCTGCATCTTCACATTGCCAGTTGTGACATGAGCCGTAGGGAAAAGCCACCGAGGCAATGGCTGGGATCGCCCTGCGCAAGCCATAGGGTTGCAAGGAACAGTGGTTCTGTCCCTTGGAAAAATCAGCCACAATGGGTGAATTTCTGAGTCTGTAATTATCCAAGGAGCTCTTAGGGTAGGAGAATCTCATGTCCCTCTGTCCATTTCTGGGACATGGAACAACAATCTCACAGCACGGTATTTTTAGGGCAGGTTGAATATCCCTTATCTGAAAAGTTTGGGACCACAAGTGTTTCAGACTTTGGATGTTTTTCAGATTTCTGCATATCTGAAAAACAGTGAGTCTCCCAACTCTGAAAATCCAAACTCCAAAATACTTCAATGATTATTTCCTTCGCACATAATGTCATCACTCAAAAAGTTTCAGATTTGGGAGCCATTTGGGTTTGGGATGTTTAATCTGTATATCGGCAAGTAAACTTCCTGTGTGACATCTAATAAATACCCCCATGCTGCATTGTAAAGGTTTAATAAAATACCAAGAAATCCCCATAGATGTACATATTCTTTGTCCCAAAATAATTGCTTGGAGACTCCAAATTGGAAAGTACATTGCACTAACAGCTGCAAGTTGACCCTGCAGTGAGATTCAGTAAGTGAGCCCAAAAGTAGGTTTAGACCATTGTCACTGATGCAAAGCCTTTTGTAGCTTTCACTCTACTAAAGGGAAAGAATTAACAAGTTTCTCGGGCCTAGCGTGATGCCTGTAATCCTAGCACTTTGGGAGGCCAAGACAGGAGAATCGCTTGAGCCCAGGAGTTCAAGACCAGCCTGGGCAAACTATTGAGACCTCATCTCTACAATAAATCAAAAAATTAGCCAGGCATGGTGATGCACGCCTGTAATCCTGGCTACTCGAGAGGCTGAGTCAGGAGGATTGCTTGAGTCTGGGTGTTGCAGGCTGTGGTAAGCCGTGATCATGCCACTACACTCCAGCCTGAGCAACAGAGTAAGACCCCGACTCAAAAAATAAACTAAAATAAGGTTTTTCAAAGCTCCATGCCAAGTTAGTGGCCAAAAAGAATCCCTTCCTTCCTGCCTGGTGGACCACTCTCTGGTCAAGGGTTCTTGTCACTCACAAAATGCCTCTTTTTCGAAGAAACTGCTAAACTTTTACATCTCATTTTATCACCCAAAAGAGAGGCAAGACTCGGACCCTTCCTGATCCCCAGTTAATAAGACCAGCCTAATGATGACATCTGAGCACAAATCGCCAAGGACTTAGATGTGAATGACAGCGGGACAGCCAGGAAAGAACCAGCAGGCCAGTGGCAGCAGGGTGCCCACTCATTCCTTGCACCTACCTCAGCTGGTCTCCTTCCCCCATCATAAGTCGACATTGACAGGGGCCTCCTCCAGCACAGAGAGCAGGAGTCTCACACCTGTAATCCCAGCACTTTGGGAGGCAGAGGTGAGAAGATTGCCTGAGTTCAGGGATTCGAGACCCGCCTGGGCAACTGGGCGAGACCTCATCTCTACAGTAAATCAAAAAATTAACCAGGCATGGCAGCACGCGCCTGCAGTTCCAGCTCCTTGGAAGGCTGAGGCAGAAAGATCGCCGGAGCCCAGCAGGTCGGGGCTGCGGTAGCCATGAGTGTGCCACTGCACTCTGGTGAGCCTTCGACTCAAAAAAAAGAAATAAAAGAGAGATGGGGTCTGGACACTGAGGAAGCTCAAGTGAAGTCCAAGCCCACTACAGCACACCCTGTATCCTTCTTCTCTGTGATCTGAGAGGGAAATCTTAAGAAATGCAGGTGCCCAGGCCCTACTTGGAGCCATGTGGAAGCAGGCCTCTCCAACTGACCAAGACCACCCTCTACATCCCCCTGTACACACCATCTTCATCCCAATCAACAGCTCCATCTTCCAGCTCCGGAACACACCTAGAGGCCATCCTTCATTCCCCCTCCCTTCCTCCTGCCTCACATCAGAAAAGAACGCCCGTGCCCCCTTCCAGGAAATCCAGAATCATCCCTCTCCTCTCCTGGCCTCCAGAGTCACACAGGGTGCCACGACCAGCAAAGCCCTCCCTACCCGACCAGAGCCCCGCTCAAGCCCTGCCATCATCCCTCGCCACCTTCCCAGAGCAGCGTCCTCCTCCCTGGGCTTTGGACAGGCCACCTCGTTCCCTCTCAGGGTCTTGGCACCGGCTGTTCCCGCCCCTGGCATGCGGGTCCCTGGCCTGGTTCCTTCTCTCCCTTCGGGATTAGCTCACGCAGACTTCTTGTCTAATCCCCATCTGAAGTTGCTGCTTCTCCCCTCCCCGTCCCTCCCCTCTAGCCAACCTCTGTCCCATTACGCGTTTCCCTAGTCCTTACAGCACATGCCACTCTCTGATATGATGTCTTCTAAATTGTACATGTTGACTCTGTCTCCTACTGTCACATAAAGGCAGAACCACATCTGCCTCGTTCCCCACTGTAGCACCAGTGCCTGGGACAATCCCTGGGCCGGCACGCCAGTGGGCAGGAACAGCTGGTGCCAAGGCCCTGAGAGGGAGCGAAGTATCTGTTGGCGGGGCATAGTGGCTCGCTCCTGGAATCCCAGCCCTTTGGGAGGCCAAGGCGGGAAGATTGTTTGAGCCCAGGAGTTCGAGATTAGTCTGGGCACCATAACAAGACTCCACCTGTGCCCCCCAATTTGTTTAATTAGACAGGTGTAGTGGCAAACACGTGTAGTCCTAGCTATTCAGGAGGCTGAGATGGGAGGATCACTCGATCCTTGGAGTTCAAGGCTGTAGTGAACTATGACCACACCGCTGCACTCCAGCCTGGGTGACACAGCAAGACTCTGCCTAAAAAAAAAAAAAAAAAAGGATCGGTTGACCTCTTCTAAGAGTCCAGTAGCTTCAAGCAAACTGAACAGGACAGGGTATGCTGACAGGGTCACCAACAGCCAGTTCTAACACCCCAGATCACAGGGCCCATGACCAATCCCTGCCATTGCATCTGAGACTTCTCAGCGCTGAAGTAGAAACCCTGGGCCGCCTCCACTACTGGCCTCCTTTTCTGCCAGGGCCACCCCACTTTCCAGAGGAGTTGGTGATGGGACATGAGCTGGCCGCGGCCCTCCGCACCCTGGGGCCCCAGGCAACAGAGCACCTTCTCCTTCCTTGGCCTCAGAGAGGACAGGCAAGCTTTTCGATTTCCCCATCTGCAAGACAGGGACAAAGAATGCTTTGTCACCCCCACCTACTTCTCACGGGTGTTATGAAACAACTGTTTGCTCGGAAAACACTTTGAGCAACTTGGGTAAAGGTGCCTGTGGCTCAGATGACGCCTGGTGCGCCCGATCCAGGCCAGGGAGGGCTGCGCCAACTAGTCATCCGGTCACCGCCGCACCCGCCTGAGGGGCGGGAGGGGCAGTAGCCTCTCCCGTGTCGCCAAGCCTGTGTCACCCAGCCCATTGGCCTGCTGTGGTCCCAGAATAGGCCCACGAGGTGTGTGTGTGCGCTCCTGGGGCCCCCTGGCCCTCTGCTTTCAGCAGAATATGAGCTCTCCACGGGCCTGGACAGTGGCCCTGGACACCCAGTCTGCCCTTGGCCAGAAAGAAGAGCAGAGGGTTACCTGAGGATAACCTACCTGAGCTCCTGCCACGTGGGGCGGAGCTGCGACGTGGATGCCAGCCTCCCAGGCAGGGAGCCGGGAACAAAGCAAGCGGTGTTGGCTCTCATCCTGGGGGAGGGCAGATCGGAACCTGCAAGACACACAGGTGCCCCCTGAGGCCACAGCAGTGGCAGCAGCCACCTTGTCACCATGGCAACCACACTTGACAACGGTCACTCTGCCCCCAAAAGGGGCCGGCCCCAGCCCTGACCACGCACAACCCAGGCCTGCCCGCGGCTGCCCAGTGTCAAGAACGGAGAAGGATCAAGGCCACGGCGGCCCGAGGGAGGTCAGCCTTGGCTGCGGACTGGACATCGAACTCAAAGCCCCCACCGGGTCACTCTCCCCGCAGCACCCACCCCGGGCTGCAGCTGCAAAAGAAGCCAAACTCCCTCCAGGTGATCTCAGCAAGGCCTCGAGAAGACAGCAAACAACAGACAGCATGCGTGTTTAATTATAACTCTCTTGGAGAGGCAGGGTTGGCTATATACAGTATGTCTGCCTGTTACTAATTATATTTACTTTCAAACGAAGGGCGATGGGGGAGGGAATCGTCTGAAGATGAGTCAGAAAAAAAAAGTCCTGCGTTGTTATGAAAGCCGAGGAACGTCTCCCGAGGGCGTCTGTAACCGCGCTGTCACTGCCTGACAATGGAAACCTGAGCGCCAGCCAATCCGCCCGGTAAACACCGCATGGTGGCTCTCCCGGCTCAGCGACCCTTCGAGCCGGTACCTGAACTGCATACCAAGCCACTATCGGTCGCAGAGGCGTCCTCCCGCCTGGACAGAGCCTGGGAGAGCTTCTGCAAAGACAGGGCCATTCGGCATCTGCTGTCACCTTAATTGGGAGGCAGCTTTCCAGTTGAAACCCAGCAAAGGTTTTCTCCCTCATCAAGGGAGAAGCATCCTGACCAGATGGCTGAAATGAAAAGGCTTCATTCTCAGCCTCTACACAGCCAAAACGGTGTTATTAATAACGACACTGCCAATGCCACAAATCATACGCGAACACCTAGGAACCCAAAATAGTCACCCACATGCGAGGCAGAAGTCGTCGGCACGTTGGAGGCGATTAGATCACGGTGCTGTCTAATTTCGGCTGGACTCAGCCTCGCACACTCATGCAGGCTCACATCCGGGTCCGTCTGTGCGTGGGTGAGGCCTGCAAGGGTCAGGGCAGGCGGTTCTGGGAGGGGAACTGGTCGCCGTGCCCACTCAGCATCAGCTCTCTGCTTCCACTACACCTGGCTAATTTTTTTATTGTTTGTAGGGATGAGGTTTCACTATGTGTCCCAGGCTGGTCTCAAACTTCTGGTCTCAAGTGCCCCTCCCGCCTCAGCCTCCCAAAGTGCTGGGATTACAGGCATGAGCCACCGTGCCTAGCCATGGGTATTATTTTACCCACTACTCATGGCCACCCAGTGAAGCCAAGGGTGGCATGCCCATTACCCAAGTAAGGCTCGAGAGATGAAGCAGCAAACTGCAAAGGGTGCCCTCCCCTCTCACCCACCCCATGGAGTGAGGCGCCCAGGGGACGGCCCTCCTGCCGAGGGTGACACATACGCCCAGGATTCAAACCCGTACTGTTCAGAATGGGCTTTCCAATCCTTTTAAAATAGTCACACTTGTTTTGTCTGCTTTCTTCCAGGAAGGCTGCACTGTTTTGGAAAAGGAGGGGGAGGAAACTTAAAAAAAAAAATGAGTTCACTTCCTGAGTCTTTCAAATATTTCCCCATAGACAGAGCACGGAGAGCTGAGGCCAGAGGACAGGGCGGTCTCAGGGAGGCGGCCCCCACAGAGGGAGAATGGGAGCTTGTCCCCCACGCCCGCCCCTCACAAACCATCTGAAAGAAGACGATTTCGCAATGAGACCGCGTTGAAGGGTCTAGGAGGGCACCAGTTCCCTGCACTCCACTTCCCACCATCCTGCAAGAAAATGTTGAGGCCAGCTTGAATTTTGAAGTGGGTTTCCCCATTGGTCCAGGCAAGGTTGAACTATTAAAAAGGTTTATCCAAGCCGGGCTCGGTGGCTCAGCCTGTAATCCCGCGCCTTTGGGAGGCTGAGGTGAGTGGATTGCCTGAGCCCGCGGGTTCGAGACCCACCTGTGCAGCGAGACCTCATCTCTACAATAAATTAAAAAATGAGCCGGGCGTGGTAGCTCGCGCCTGTAATTCCAACTACTCG
>NW_007097616.1:429768-435703 GCF_000164805.1 Carlito syrichta
AAAAAAAAAGGTTTATCCAAAACGAAGGTGGACAATGGAGCCGGGAGACTGATAACAAGAGACATTTCTAGGGTTATGAGGGCAGCCGCCATTAGGCAAAGCATTTTCTCACAGGTATTATTTTTATTTTTTGAGTTGGGGCCTCACTCTGTCATCAAAGCTGGAGTGCAGTGGCACGATCCCAGCTCACCGCAGCCTTGACCTGGGCTCAGGCTCACAGTGTGGGTGAGGTCTGCAAGGGTCAGAAAGTTCCCTGACCCTTCCACCTCAGCCTCCCAAGTAGCTGGGACTACAGACACACGCCACCCCCTGGCTAATTTTTTTTTTTTTTTTGTAAAGATGAGGTTTCACTATGCGTCCCAGGCTGGTCTCAAACTTCTGATCTCAAGTGCTCCTCCTGCCTCAGCCTCCCAAAGTGCTGGGATTACAGGCATGAGCCACCGTGCTAGCCACGGGTATTATTTTACCCACTACGCATGGCCACCCAGTGAAGCCAAGGGTGGCATGCCCATTACCCAAGTAATTTTCGAGAGATGAAGCAGTAAACCCAAGGGCACCCTGCCCGCTCCTGCAGACTAAATCTGCCACCCTGTTGACCTTCCCTGGCAGCAACTGTCCTGCTCCTTCATGGCTGTGCTCATCACTGTAAGCAAAATTATTTGCAGGGTGAGCTGGCCCGTGTCCATCACCCCCCACCAGCATGAAAACTCCACGGAGACAGGGACTTGTCATATTGACCAAGCTACCCAGCACTGGGTGCAGTGCCTTAAGGACAGTAGCCTTGCAATACGTATCTGTTAAAGGAATGAACAAAATAATCTTACTCTGAAGCAGCAAAGAGGCCTGGAGGAGAAACACGGCAACCTCAAGCCTGAGACACAACACGGTCTATTTCCAAACCAGCGCCACAAATCTCCCTCCTCCCGCTGTGAGCGAACACCACGGCCTGTAGGCCTAGCCTCTGGGCAGCAAAGCCACCTTTGCATTTCCTATCATGCACTGGGCAGTACATGGCGGGCATGGAAGGGGTATGGGCACCCTTTTCACAGACGGGAATCAAAGGCAGAGGCAGCAATGCTTTCTCCTGGAAGACGCTTAGCTCATCGGGGCAGAGTTTGGAATCGGACCTGTCAGTCCTGACTGTAGTTCCCTGACCAGATCGCTGATGGAAGCCACAATCTGGTTTTTGGAACAATGGTCCAATCTGGTTTTGCTTCACAAAGATTACACCTAGCCTCAAGTTTGAGGGCCTGGCGCTGAAATACCTTTTCTCTCCCACCATGAGCAAAGTTTCCAAGGTTGTCTGGAGTGGGAAGTAAGATGAGGAAACGAACAGTGGATAGAACAAGCAGAAAAGTGGGGCTGGAAAGAGGGAGGGGACCCCCGTGTCCATCTCACCAAACTGATATAGCTCTCCAGGGGACTACTGTTTTGCCTTCGCCTTTTGTTCTGTTTTTTTGTTTGTTTGTTTGGTTGGTTGGTTTTCTTTTTGAATCGCAGTCTCACTCTGTCTCCCAGACTGAAGTGCAGTGGCACAGTCACGGCTACCTCAGCCTCAACCTGCTGGGCACAGGCGATCCTTCCACCTCAGCCTCCCAAGCAGCTGGGACTAGAGGCGCGCACCACCACACCCAGCTAATTTTTTGATTTATTGTAGAGACAAGGTCTCGCCATGTTGTCCAAGCTGGTCTCAAACACCTGGGCTCAGGTAATCCTCCCACCTCAGCCTCCCAAAGTGCTGGGATTACAGGTGTGAGCCATGGTGCCCCGCCCATTCTGGTCTTAAGCACAAGCAGTTATAGGTGCCTATTGATTTACTATGTTCCTGGCCGTGCCTTAGCACTGGGGCTGCTCATGGAAAATACAGGGCCCTGCCCTCCAAAGGCTTCCAGTCTAGCAGGTAAACCCATCCCTAAAGCCTCGACAGGTCTCCAAGTCAGAGACACCCACCAGGTTGTTTGCCATTCCTAGCTGTTCAGTTCTCCCAAGGAGGGGTAAGGAAGTCGGGCCATTCCAGCCCCCACCAAGGCCAGCTGCTCCTTTGGGTCTCTTAATTTCTGATTCTGCTGGCTTGAGGTTTATGAGAAAGTGGATCCAGTTATTCCTAGGAGAAACAAAAGTGGGGAACTTGTAACCATCACCGTTAATGGGACCACACTGTGCTCCTGGGTCACACCGAGTCAACGTAGACAGTCTGAGTTGTCACAATTCCTTTCTGCTGGTAAGTGGCCCTTTGGAGTTGTGGCAGAAATGACAAGAGAATCAGAACTGCCTTCAGGGTACGATGTGAAACACACACCAGAAAATACCTGGAGACACCCAGGACTCGACTTAGCCGACTTCACAGAGCACTGGAAGGTGTGTCTTCTTCTGCGAATTCTCCCCAAAGACCATTTGACGACAGCGTGTCATATGACTTTGTTCTTAGAGCTACATTTTAACTGACGAAGTTTAACAACAACGATGACTTATGGCCTTCTAAAATTGGCAGCAGAAAAATGAACCGAGGAAGTAATGGAAAAAAACCACATGCAAAGCCACTCTGTATTATGCGCAGCTTTTGTTGTTTCTTTTTTTCCCCTTCCATACGCGTGTGTGTGTGTGTGTGTGTGTGTGTGTGTGTGTGTTTTCGAAGGTAGAAAATATTTTCCAGATACACTGGCCTGGCGTTCCCAAGCACGTATTTATGCCAAGTTTATAAAAAGCAGCTGTAGACAGGGTTGACTGAAAGTCTGGCTTCCAGAAGGTGCTTCAGTTCTCATTCTGTCACCGGAGCTCGGACTTACCTCTTAAAACTCTCTGGCTTTCTGCGTTGTGCACCTGAAGGCAGACCCACCTGTGGACAGACGTTCGCCTCTTACCCTTCTAAGCTCACATAAGACGCTTTGTATTTGCAAGGCCTGGAGTGATATGTTATCATTTTTAGTCTCTCCAAATCCTCACACAGATACAAAAAGAAAAGTGTTTCAAGACTCATTTCACAAATATCTGGATGGCTCAGAGGGGCAGAGTGACTTAAGCATGATCAGCAGCAGCTTTCGGAATTCTTTAGAACATGGGACGGAGCCCTCCGTGGGTAAGTGCATGCCGAACCGTCTTCCTAGCCACTGGCTCTGGGTTTGGCAAGACACTCTTCACTCTCCAACCGTGCCCCTCCCAGACTCCCTGTAGCCCACCCTGACAGGTGAGAAGCTCCAGTCTCCACTTTATCTGCCCTTGGTTCGCCTCCCACCCCCACTCCCAGCACCCTGGGAAATCCTGAGTGGCTGTCAGCTCCCGTGCCTGGGGTGAGGACTCCACTTACCTCCCTCCCCCACCATGGGCTTAATAAAAACAGTAATAACCTGCTTTGTAGCTCTCCTGGGGGTGACTAATTGGCTAATCTTGGGAAGGCCCTTTGAAGATGAAAAGCGGGTATTACTCATGGGATTGAAGGCATGCACCTGCCCGGGTCTGGGCCTGAGTCAGCGGAGAATGGCCTCCCACCTGCAAGCAGGCTGGAGAGCTGCTCAAGGTCAAGGCTGGTCAACAGGTTAAGGCTGGTCATCAGGAGGGGTGCGGAGAGCGCACCTAGTCAAGGGGAGACCCAGAGGCCTTGGCGGCCTGTGCTGGGTGGGCCCCTCTGAGCCTGGGAACCCTGCCCCGTCAGCATTTGCAGGGTGTAGTAAGCCTTCAGATAACTCTGCCAAGAGGGCAGCACACGTCAGGAATATCAGTCCAGACAACATTTCCTGGTAATTGTTTGGGGAAAATATTTTTCCCACAGCAAATTCCTCCCAAGCAATGGCATTTGCTCCTTCCCCTGGAGGAGGGGAACCCAAGAAAGGCGGGTGGGGGGCAGGGAGGGCATGGGTAGCGCTGCAGGACCGAGGTCTGGAGTGCAAGATATGCACACTGGGGCTTCTCCTTTTCCAGCTCGTGGGTGTCTCCTCGCCTGTCTCCTACTCCCCTCCTGAGGAGAAGGAAGTGGCAGCAGGAACAGGGAACCACCCCAAGAAATTAAAAATAGAACTATCATATGATCCAGCCATCTTCCCTCTGGTCTTGTACCCAAAGGAGACACAGTAAAGACACCTGCCCTCCCATGTTCACGGCAGGGCTAGTCCCCACGAGACACTCTTGTGGAGACAGCCTGGGTGTCCGTCCACGGACAAGTGGCTAGAGAAACAGTGGAATGTTATCTAGCATTGCAAAAAGGGGAGCATCCTGCCATTGGCCACGACATGGAAGGACCTGGAGTGAAATAAGTCACAAAGAAATAGACTGCATACTCTCCCTTATATGGGAAATCTTTAAAACGTCGAATATATGTAGAGAGAAAATAAAATCGTTGTCACCAGGGTTGAGGGTGTGAGAGAAGAAATGGGAAGATGTAGGTCAAAGGACACAAAGTCGCAAATATGTGGGTTGAACAGGTAGAAAGGTCAAGTGCACAACATGAAGGCAATGGTTAATACTTGCATATTCAGGATTTTAGCTAAATAAGCGCATTATAGCTGCTCGTGCCACAAACAGAAAAAAAGAATGGATAACTGAGAGACGATGGGTATGTTCATTTGTTCCACTATAGTAACCATCTTACTATCTACATATGTTGTGTACCTTAAATATACAGGTCAGGAGGGGTGGCTCACTCCCGTAATCCCAACACTTTGGGAGGCCCAGGCAGGAGGACTGCTTGAGGTCAGGGGCTCAAGACCAGCCTGGGCAATATAGTGAGACCCTTACCTACAAAAAATAAAAATAGACTGGGCACGGTGGCTCACGCCTGTCATCCCAGCACTTTGAGAGGCCGAGGTGAGGGGATTACTTGAGTCCAGGAGTTCAAGACCAGCAGAGGCAACGATAGGGAAACCTCATCTCTATAAAAATTTAAAAATTAGCCGACTGTGATGGTGTGTGTCTGTAGTCCCAGCTACTTGGGAGGCTGAGGCAGAAGGACTGCCTGAGCCCAGAATGCCGAGACTGCGGTGAGACGTGGTCATGCCACTGCCCTCCTGCCTGGGAGACAGAATGAAAACCCGACTCCAAAAAATAAAATAGGGCCGGGTGAGGTGGTTCAAGCCTGTAATCCCAGCACTTTGGGAGGCCGAAGCGAGAGGACTGCCTGAGCCAAGGGGTTCGAGACCAGCCCGGGCAACTTGGCGAGACCTCATCTCTACAATACATCAAAAAATCGCCAAGTGTGGTGGCACACGCCTGTAGTTCCAGCTACTTGGAAGGCCGGGGCGGAAGGATTGCCTGAGCCAAGCAGGTGGAGGCTGCGGTGGTCGTGAACATGCCGCTGCACTCCGGCCTGGGTGACAGAGTGAGGCTCCAACTCAAAAACCAGAAATAAAATCAAAATTTGCAAAGTAGCCCGGCAGAGTGGCGCCTTTAGTCCCAGCCACTTAGGAGGCTGAGACCGGAGGGCCACTTGAGTTCAAGAGCTTCGAACCTGCCCTGAGCTACGACTGCACCATGACACTCCCTCGCGGGCCACAGAGCGAGTCCTGTCTCGAAAAAAAAAGATAAAATAAATGAAGGTATAGCGACACAGTAAAATTATTTTTATAAACGAACTGGGACCAGAGGGGCCAGAGACCACAGCAGGCAGATGAGGTCCAGGCTCCCTTCTGCCCACGCCCGCCCCCCCGACCCGGCTGAGGGGGGCCGGACTCAGGGGCAGCTGGGAAGCCCAGGCCAGGAGGCCTTACGCCGCGCAAGCTAACGCGGGATCGCGCCCCAGAGACCCCACCTCCTGGCCTCTCCGCACATCCCTTCCGTTGCTCCGGGCGCCTCCTCCCGGCCGTTTGCGCGTCCTTCTAGAAAACCGGCCACGTGGCCAGAAGGCCCGCGGGCGCTTCGGCTTCGCCTCGGACGCCGGGCTCTCGCCACCTTCCCCGGGGTTTCCCGGGGCCCCAAACACGCAGGAGGCGGAAGCTCGGGCGCGCGG
>NW_007097616.1:436152-438022 GCF_000164805.1 Carlito syrichta
GACCGGGGGGGTGGGGGCTGGCCAGCCCCCCGGGGAGAAGGCTTGCTGGGATCCCTCGGCTCCACCGCGTCCGCGTGCGGCCTTCGAAAGTGATGGTCGTGACTCAGCCCACCTGGAGATGAGAAGATGGGGGTGGATTTTGGTGCGCTCGCTTTTTCGTTTTTCCCATTTCGCGAGAGCGGCATTTGAAACAAAGGGCTTTCTCAGCAGTCGTGTGTTGGAGGTGGACGAGGGGGCAGGGAACATTCCGCAAACGGTCCCGGCCGCCGGGCGGGTCCAGGCCCTGACACCAAGTCCCTGTGCGCCTCTGAGAAAGGGGCCTCGCTCTCTTGGCCTCGCTTTTTCCCACGCGGTGACACAGGGGCTGGAACAAGATCCCTGGTCTGCCAAACCGCCTCCGCAGACCCCCAAGGGAAGGGAACCGCTGGGGGACCTGTGGCCCCCACCCCCTTTACCAGCACAACTCTGCCTTCTCCATCGGTCACGTTTGGCTTTTAGGCACGGTTTTATCTGAACAAAGCGTTCCACGATGCTGGAGCCACCCTTGGAGGGACCTGCCCTGGCCTGGCTCTCAACACAGCCCCCCGTGCCGGCGGGGTGGAAGCCCTAGCACCAAGTTCACGCTTCAGGAACCCAGACCCGGACCACTACTGATTTGATTTGATTTGATTTTGATCTACTGTAGAGACGAGGTCCCGCCAAGTTGCCCAGGCGGGTCTCAAACCCGCGGGCTCGGGCAGTCCACTCACCTCAGCCTCCCAGAGCGTGGGATTACAGGCTGAGCCACCGAGCCTGGCCGCTATTGGTTTTACACAAGAGATGAGCACCTGCCCAGGGATGTCAGTCTGATTCTCCATCCCCAGAGCTTGAAATTGAGTCGAATTGGTTCAAAGTCAGTCTCTCAGTAGACCCTGAACGGGAAGAACATGTCCATCCCCAAGGATTGCCAGAAGGCGCCGCCCTGGGCTCCAGCCCAGCCCTCCCTGCCCCGGGCACCAGACTCTCCTGCAATAAATTTCCTCCCTTCTCCTAAAGCTGGTGTGAAAGGGCCTCTGTTAAAAGTATAAAAAGCACTAGACAACATAACTTAAAATTTTCTTCCCCTTTTCTTGTTAAGAGACAAGATTGGCGACAGTGACTTCCAGGGCCGTGGAGGCACACACAACAATACAACGGGTGAGTGAGGACCCGTCGAGGGCCCAAATTTCACCTGCATGAAGCCTACTTGGGTGGCGAGACCTGACTTGTACCCTACGTCACTATAAACTATGTAAAATAAAAACAAAATCAGCATGGGCCAGTGAAATATATCTCATCTCCCCAGGCCTATGCTCGGCTTTTGAAATTAAATGGTGGCCGGGCGCAGTGGCTCAAGCCTGTAATCCCAGCACTTTGAGAGGCCGAGGTGAGAGGATTGCCTGAACCCACGGCCTCAAGACCAACCGGGGCAACATGGTAAGACCTTGTGTCTACAATAAGTTTAAAAATTTACTGGGCGTGGTAGTGTGCACCTGTAGTTCCGGTTACTTGGAAGGCTAAGGTGGCAGGATCACCGGAGCCCAGCAGGTCAATGCTGGGGTGGCCAAGAGCATGCCACTGCACTCCATCCTGGGCAACGGAGTGAGATTCTAGCTCAAAAATAAAGGGGCAATCCCTTTGGGTCCCCTCCCACCATGGGAGCTTTTTTGTCCTCTCAATAAATCCTACTTTCCAGAAAAAAAGAAAAGAAATGGTGATTTCTAAATAGACTGTAGTTTGTGTTTCTAAATAGACTGTTATCACCTCCATTATTGATGTATTTAAAAGTTATTTATAAGCCGGGCTCGGTGGCTCAGCCTGTAATCCCACGCCTTTGGGAGGCTGAGGTGAG
>NW_007097616.1:438493-451098 GCF_000164805.1 Carlito syrichta
CTCTGTCACCCAGACTGGGGTGCAGTGGCCACTCCCGGCCACCGCAGCCTCGACCTGCTGAGCTCCAGCGATCCTTCCGCCTCAGCCTTCTGAGTAGCTGGAATTACAAGCATGCGCTACCACGCTACCGGCTAATTTTTTGATGTATTGTAGAGATGAGGTCTCACCTGCCCAGGCAGGTCTCGAACCCGCGGGCTCAGGCAATTCACTCACCTCGGCCTCCCAAAGGCGCGGGATTACAGGCTGAGCCACCGACCCCGGCTATCCACTTTCTTAGATATGCCAAGATTTATCAAAGAAATGTATGGCAAAATTCCCTTCCCTAAGAGCTTCCAGGGTAGAATTTGAAGAAATCATAATTTTAAGTGTATATTTCCTAAACTAGTTTCCTTGCCTTCGCAGAGACCAGAGACTTACACCCTAACAGACCACAGAGCCACATAATCTCACTAGGAGAAAAGGCCCCAAGGTATTTCAGTATTTGCTACACTTGGGGTCACAACCCAATGGTGGGCCCTGAAATCAGTCAATTCAGTGGATCAGAACCAGCATTTCAGAATATTTTTCAAAATCAGTGTGACACATGCAATAAGACCAAGTATTGTTTCTTAAACACTGATGTCTGCTGTGCACATGTGTGTGCTGGAGAAGGTGCCTAGTAAATATCTCACGGTGAGTCTTGGAGTCTGGAGAGGCACCCTGGGAGTGGCCAGGCTGGGATGTCCTCTTCCCCTCAGGCTCCATGCCTGAGCACACAGGCCCTGTTGAGGCCATGGGCAAAGTGTCCCCGCTGACCACATCTTGCAGCTGTGCATAGTGAGTGTCCTCACACACCCTTCCTTGAGGCATTCGGCCCCCCAGGGCTGTTTCAGACCGGATAGGGCCTACCTGGATCAATGCCCATGATCTTTGGTTACCTTTAGTTCACCTTTAGTTCATTACATCAGCGATAGTCACTGTCAGGGGAGGGGGGTCACACACAGCAACACAGAGGGTACCTGGCCCCAGACCAGGGGAACTGAGGACCAGCTGAAGGCCCAAACTTCACCTGCCAATCCCACCCCTAGAGAGATTGCCGCCATTCTGTGTACTTTCAAGTATGTGTAAGCACGTTCTCACACTACTGTGCACTAAAAACCCTACCTCACACTCTGCCCTATGGAAAATGCTGTGTAACCCGTGCACCTTTTACAACTGGGAGCTTTTTTTGCCTGCCCCACTGGTCACTCCTGGACCACCTTCCCTGTAAGAAGGTTTCTGAACAAAGCCCATGTCTCATCCGTTGTCTCTGGGTCATTTCTTTGGCCTCTCGGACACAGTACCTTCTCCTTTGGGGTCTTTGGGGGTCCAACACTACATGTGCGCACATATAAATGCACCCCAGGAGCACCTTCACATCACTGCACTCGCCCATAATTCCGCCACTGCCTAGACACTGGCAGCGTGGTAGGAATTTCCAGGACTCACCATCCCTGGCTTCCTCTCAGAGTACTGCCTCTGCCGTCAGCCAGTGCTGCCATTTCATCCCCAACACACATCTGTTTGGCTTTTGTTTTTTGCTTCTTGGGTTTCTTGGAGGGGGTGGGAGAGAGGCGAAGGTGGCTGGTAGAATCAGCAGAGTCTGGGAAGCCAGGCTTGAAACCCCAGTCTCTGTGGCCATGCTAGAGTTGGCCTTAGAGCTGGAGAGGAGGGCTGCCCAGCACTCATGCGGGATCACAGAGGGGCCTCACGGAGCACTGCCTTTCATCTCAGCCGGCAGTGGTGGTCTGTGTCAGCTATGGCCATGTCTACAAAATACGAGGTACAACAATGAAGTTCAAGAACTCATCCTCGCAAAAGTGCTACATACCTCATTGCTGACTATGACTCCGGTCACCTTCTGAGTATTCCCCTTGGGAAGTTATGCACCGACGCCAGCACCTAGTCCACCTGTCAAAGCAACTTTGGGACTTTTTTATGGAATGGTCATCAGAGCTGTCATCGTATTACCCTTGATGTCCTGAATGTCATCAAAATGTCTTCCTTTCACTATTTCCTTCATTTCGGGTGAAGAAGAAAGTCCCTGGGGGCCAGAACAGGTGAGTAGGGAGTGTGTTTCAATAGTTATTGGTAGCCGGGCTCGGTGGTTCTGCCTGTAATCCCACGCCTTGGGAGGCTGAGGTGAGTGGATTGCCTGAGCCCGCGGGTTCGAGACATGCCTGGGCAACTTGGCGAGACCTCATCTCTCCAATAAATCAAAAATTAGCCGGGCGTGGTAGCGCGCGCCTGTAGTTCCAGCTGCTCGGAAGGCTGAGGCGGAAGGATCGCCAGAGCCCAGCAGGTCGAGACTGCGGTGGCCGGGAGTGGCCACTGCACTCCAGTCTGGGCAACAGAGTGAGACTCCAACTCAAAAAAAAAAAAAAGTTATTGATAGAGTGCTGCCAGCGTAAGCAAACAGTGGCAAGTTCACAAACTTAATCATCAGAACTCAACAAAGAACAACAACAGCTCTGATGGCTATTCCAGAAAAATAAGTTCCGAAGTTGCTTTGACGGGTGGAATAGGCGCTGGCCTGGGTGCATAGCTTCCCAAGGGGAGTACTTCAAAGATGACCGTAGTGATATTCAGCAGCGAGGTATGTGGCACTTTTTCTAGGATGGCTCGCAAACCTGATTGTCAGACCTCGTAGTAGAGAATCTAGTTGAAAAGTGGTTTTTTATTGTTTACATGGCACAAAGCAACCATTTTACCAAACCATTTTTCATCACTGACAGGACCAAACCCCTGGATTGCAGAGTAGACCCCACTGCTCAGTACCTGGGGCAGGGAGCACCAGCACCTGCCTCACCGGGGAGCTTGTGAAAAGGCAAACCTTGGGTCTAGTCCAGACCCAACGAACAAGAATCTGCATTGTAAGAAGTCCCCTGGAGATTCGTGTACATGTTACATACAGCTGAAGGCGCCAGCACTGGCCAGTGATTCGGAAGTGCTGGCTCACCAACTGGGGCCAGGCTATGGCCACGTTTCCACCCTCCACAGTGACTCCTCCGTTGGAGTAAAAGGCATCCCCGTCCTGGTGAGCACTTTTACCAACTTTATTCTTTTCCTCCTACTTTCCTGGCATTAAAATAGGCTTTGTTTTAGGACATGAGTGACGATGACCATAGAGGTTGTTTTGCTTTGCTTTATGTCTTCACTACCTATGTCTCCCTGTCTAGCCCACGGACCCCAAAGTCTGGGAACAACTAGAAAAAACTAAGCCAGCTGTGTGTCTTGCTGATTCCTGTGAGGCTAAGGCAGAATCGGCATGGGGCGTCCCACATAAGATTTGAGGTGCAGCAGTGTTTGCAAAGTCATGTGTGGTTTTGGAAACTCCAAGGGGACCCACTCTGGGAGGAGCTTTGCACCGGGCCCAGCGTTAGACACTGGAAGGCAACGTTCCAGGCCCCAGCAGATCTAGGACGAGTCCAGGCCGGCCCATCACGAGCACCCAGCTGCCCTGCACACCCACCCACTCGCAGATCCCCGTGAGAGCGCCCTGTGCTCGCAAAACTAGCACCGTGGCCCAAGCCAGCTGGACGTGGAATCTTGTAAAGACGGAACAGCCCTGGCCCTCCGGCCAGCACAGGAATAGTACGAAGATGGTTTTCATGAACAAAGTCACGTCTTTTACAGCAACGTGGATGCAGCGGGCGGCCGTCATCCCAAGTGAACTGTCACCGAAACAAAAAGCTGAACCCCGCACGTTCTCACTCATAAATAGGCACCCCACACTGGAGATGCACAGGCACGAGGACGGGAACAACAGACACCGGGCACCGCTCAAGGAAGAAGAAAGGGGGTGATAAGGGGGACAGAACCACCCCCTGGGTGTCATGCTCACCACTGGGTGGCGGGGTGCACGTCAGAAGCCCAAACCTTGCCCTCATGCAATATGCTTGTGTAACACATCCTCACGCGTATCTTGTGACTGTAAAACACAAATAAATAAAAGGAGAAAAGAAGGAGACAGACTTCACGAATGGCCACCCAAACGCCTGCAGGGTTGTTTTCTCTGGCATCCTCTCCTAAAAGCTGGGAAGCCTGTCCGGAGCAGGAACCACGCTGAAGGTGAAGAAATCATTCAGTTCGGAAAGAGGGGTGATCTTCCTAAAGAAGCAGCATGACCGGAGTGATTCTGGGGGCCCTGGGGTGCACACAGTGAGGGCCTGGCGCAGTGGGCGTGGAAGAAGGCCGGTAGACCTCCAGGCCTCCAGAAGGCCTCCAGACGGCGCGTGGCCCCACAGAGGGATGGGGCAGCTGCCGGCCTCTCGACCCCTGCCAAGTTCCCCGAGCCCAGCTGGGTGCCAGCCCCCCTGCACAGGCGCGAGGCCCTGGCTGGCCACGTCCCCAGGATGCTCAGCATTCCGAGGCCCAGCACATAACAATGGCGGCATTTGTGGCATTTCAGAACAAGCTTGGACACTTTAAAACGTCAAAATGAATGATGCAGAGAGGCTTGCGGGAGACGCGCAGAGGCAGAAGCCGAGCTGGGAAATGGCAAGGTGGGGGGCGCCCGCAGGAGCTGGGGGGACATGTCCGGGGGCTCCGGTCCTTTCATGAAGGACCCTCAGAAGCAGAGAAACATCTTGAGCTGTCATGAGAAGCAGTGATGTGGCAGAAATGGGAAGATTAATGTGGTCTCGGCGGGGAAAGCTGGGACACATGTTATTGATTTTATCGAGGCTCTACTGTCTGATTCGCAGAGGACGTCACCAAGCAGGGGGCAGTGCGTCCCAGCCAAGCTGAGCCAGACCTGGTGACGGAAGACACAGGCGGCTGCTGTCTTGCTGAAAGCAGGAGGCCCCTGACACCAGGAAGCACCCACACAGAGGCCGGACGTCACTCGATTCCCGTGGTCCCTACCGGCCTCTCCAGGCCTCTCACCCGCTGGGTGACGATGCGTCCTGCACCTCGAGGCCAGAGGCCCGGCTCAGCCCCGACCTCCCTGATCTCAGCCTCTTCACCTGCGACACGACAGGCTGGGGCCGGAGAATGGCGATGTCCCCTGGACATCTTCGATTCTCAGAAATAAGAATGCTAAGGTGTAGGTTGACCCCGTGGTGACCAGGAAGTAAGCCCGGATATTTCCACAGCGTGTTCCCACTGCCAGCCTCCTTTCCCATCCATCATCGAAGCCTGGTAACGATCCTGCAGGCCGGGCTCGGTGGCTCAGCCTGTAATCCCAGCACTTTGGGAGGCCGAGGCGAGTGGATTGCCTGAGCCGCGGGTTCAAGACCGGTCCAGGAAACCTGGCGAGACCTTGTCTCTCCAATAAAATTAAAAATAACGGGGCGTGGTAGCGCGCGTCTGTAGTTCCAGCTACGCGGAAGGCTGAGGCGGAAGGATCGCTGGAGCCCAGAAGGTAGACACTGGGGTGGCCGTGAGCGTGCCGCTGCACCCAGCCTGAGCAAAGGAGTGAGACACCAACTCAAAAAATTAAAAAATCCTGCAGATAAGAATGCTCCATTTTGTGGATGAGGAAACAGGCTGAGAGGGGCTTAGATGAGGCTACCCAGAACTGAAGTCTTCAGAGAGTGTCAATGCCTTTTCTAGAACCTCACCTGCCCCCGGGAAACACCATCCTGGAAGGAGGTCACAGGTCCTTTCCAGAAGGGGTCACGAGGGCGGCCTTAGCCCAGGCTTAAGACCTCGCCGGCCAGTGTCAGCCCACCCCTGCCCCTCGCCCCTCAGCGCCCCCAGCCAGCCTGCGGCCCGCCTCCTCGCTCCTGCCCGGGGTCCACTCTGCCTTCTGGGAACGTTTCCCGGCACGGCTGACCCGAAGCTGCAACAGGAAAGGAAGGGGCCTGTCTTCCCGGGGAGGTGTCCCCAGCACCCAACATCTGGGTGTGGAGTAAGATCCAGGCCTGGCTGCACCTCCCATCCCCAGGTGCCACGCCTGACCTGTCCGTTTGCAGCCCTTTCCTAATTCCTACGTTCCGGTGAATTCTGTCCCAGCCCTAGCCTGGCCCCCCCTGCCGTGGCCCGGGAGCCGGTGGCAGCCTCACCCTTGCTGGGATGGGGACGTCACTGCACAGCTCCCTGAATACTTCCTCAGCCCCAGGCCCGCTCAGTCCTCCAGGGCAGGTGTCCTCCTTGGTGATAGCGGGGTGGGGGGGGAGAGCCTCTCACTACACACTACACAGGCAGCAGTAGGAACCCAGACGCTGCAGGCCCAGCGCATCCACAAGAGCCACTGCAGAGCCCGGGAACCCGGGTCCCTGACACGTCATCTGTCTCTCTCGGCCTCTCAACTCACACTCAGACAACTACGAACAGTGGGTGACCTCGGAGAACGTGCCCCAAGGTCACCACCCTACCCTCCTGCAGCCTGTCAGTGGGAAAGCGTCTCCGCTTGGCCAATTTCCATGAACAAAATATATTTAAACCGAAAACAACCTCGTCTCCCTCAGAAACAACCCTTCATCCCAGACCACTAGGACCGTGGTCACTCCCAGCAGGAGACAGGATGAGTTACCACCTTCTCTCCTGCCTTATGTCAGAGGGTTAAACAGCCCTGGCATAGGCCGGGCGTGGTGGTTCCTGCCTGTAATCCCAGCACCTTGGGAGGCCGAGGTGAGAGGATTGCCTGAGCCCAAGGGTTCGAGACCAACCTAGGCAGCTTGGTGAGACCTCATGTCTATAAGAAATCAAGAAAAATTAGCCGAGCGTGATGGCGCGTGCCTGCAGTTCCAGCTATTCAAAAGACTGAGGTGGAAGGATCACCTGAGCCCAGTAGGTCGAGGCTGCAGTGGCCATGAGCATGCCATGGCCACTGCAGCCTGGGTGACGGAGTTAAACTCCAACTCAAAAAAAAATAATAATAATAATAATAATAATTCAGTGGGCCGGGCACGGTGGCTCGGCCTATCATCCTAGCACTTCTGGAGGACAAGGTAAGAGGACTGCCTGAGCCCGGGGGTTCGAGACCCACCTGAGCAACTTGGCAAGACCTCATCTCTACAATAAATTTTAAAAAAAATCGCCAGGTGTGATGGCGCATGCCTGTAGTTCCAGCTACTTGAAAAGCCTAGTAGATCAAGGTTGCAGTGGCCATGAGCGTGCCACTGCACTCCAGCCTGGGCAACAGCGTGAGACTCCAACTCAAAAACAGCAACAACAAAATACAGCCCTGGCAGGAAGGGAAGCGTGGTCCCGGCTCCGAAATCACCGGGCGTCCCACCCGGGCTTCTTCTCCGAGGGCTCCCGGATCATGCGTCGCCTGCCCAGGGGAGGACCCGTTCTCAAAGTCCTCCTGCGGCGCCGACTGCGTTTCTCTTCCTCCCAGGTCATCAGGCCGCGGGTTCAGACTCCCAAAGCCACCCTGGCCCGCTGTGACCCAGGGAGGTCGAGGCAGTGCTTATGTCCAGCTGCGCAGGGAGGGACTCCACTGCACCCGCTGTGGCCGTCACCACGGCTTGGGCCACGCCCCGTCGGCCAGAAGCCAGCAGCCCCAGCCAGCTGGGGTCCCCGACCTTCCCGAGGGAGACGGGACCGAGGACCTCCATCTGCAGCTCTTGGGGCCATCGTGGGTCCCCGTCAAGGAGGAACACTGGCAGTGACTGAGCCACTCCAAGCCAAGCGGCCGGGGGACCCAGTGGAAAGGAAGGAGGGTTGAGCAGTCTCCGTTAAGTTGAAGTGGAGCCGGCCCAGCAGCCTGCCCTGCGTGAGGGACTGCACACCGCCTGTCCGCGGCCAGGCACCCACGGCCGCGGGCGAAGGGGTGGCAAGTGTGAGCCAGCCTCTCCCAGAGAGTCCCTAAGCATCGGTTTTCCCAAAGTCATATCTCCCAGCAAGGATCTTGGAAAAAAAATCATCTTCTCATGGGATGCAATGGGGAGACAAAGATATCTGTTTCAGCCGGGCTCGGTGGCTCAGCCTGTCATCCCAGCGTTTTGAGAGGCCGAGGTGAGTGGATCGCCTGAGCCCGCAGGTTCGAGACCCGCCTGGGCAACTTGGCGAGACCTCATCTCTACAATAAATCAAAAAATCAGCTGGGCGTGGTCGCGCATGCCTGTAGTTCCGGCTACTCGGAAGGCTGAGGCGGAAGGATCGCCGGAGCCCAGCGGGTCGAGGCTGCGGTGGCCGGGAGCGGCCGCTGCCCTCCGGCCTGGGTGACGGGTGACAGAGTGAGACTCCGACTCAAAAAAAAAAAAAGATCTATGTTTCTCTAAAGGAAATGGGTGGACAAAAGGCCAAAGGCCCCATCAGTAGCTCAGACCGTCAAGCCGGGTGGCTCTGCCCCTCAGCTGCCCTCGAGCGGAGGGCACAGCCCAGCCCACAGAGGTCAGACTGTGAGGGCTTCAGCTCGGTCTCCCCCTGGCCAGGGCAGGCCTCAAGGCCATCTTCTTCAACCTCATGGCCTCACAGCCTCCAGCACAGTCAGACTCTGCCGGACGGATGGGGGGACGACCGTCAGCATGGCGAGAGGCAAGCCCGCCTGCCAGGGTTGCAGGGGAGACCTCTAAAATGAAGGAAAGCACCCCACCACCATCACCGCCACAACTACCGGCTGCAGGGAGCCGCCGGGGAGGGCGTGTGTAGGGGCCAGGAGTGAGAGAACCTGGGGCCAGGCAGATGCAGTCCACTCTGTGCTGGCTTCTGCCCTCCGTGGCCTCGACCCTCGGAGCTTGTGTGACACAGGAAGAAACCACCCCCCAGGGGCTCGGGAGGTCTGGAGGTGACCCACGCCTAGCACACAGTAAGTGCTCAATAAGTGGTCATTACTATTGGCTTACAGTAGCTTCTAGTAAAGCCACACCTCAGCCTCAGGACCCCTGCCTCCGCGGGACCTTGGCTGACCGGAGGGAAAAGGAAGACAGCTCTGGTGGCCTGGATGTGGGGACAGGGGCCCAAAGCCTTCCTCCTGGTCAACCCTGCCCAGAGTGGGGGGTAAGGAGTCATACCCCCTCCCACCTCCCGCCACGGGAGACAGCAGGGGTCCAGCCCTGCCCTGATCAGCGAACATTACCACCCCTTCCCAGCAAAAGCATCGCAGAGCTTACAAGGCAGGGCCCGGCTCTTGAAAGGACCACTGCCCCACTCTGACAAATGACAGGAGGTCTTCCTGGTGCTCTGGCCTGGAAGTCAGCACTAACTGTCCTGCACCTGCGGGAGGCCCCCCCCCCCCCCCCCCGGCAGACACAAAGCTCCCACAGGGAAGTGGCCCAGAGCCTTCTGTGTCCAGAGCCCACTCAGTGCGTGGAACACAGTCAACACCACATCGATCGCGGCCCACCCTCCAGGCTCCCTCGTTCGCCCCTTTAGGCCTGAGCTCCTTGTCACACACATCTCTCACGCGGCCCTGGTCTCACTTGACTGGAATCGCCTGCCTTTGTGCTGAGTCTCCAGCGGGTCTGTGAGCTCCTGGAAGGGAGAGACGCCTGCCGGGAGGTCTTGGCATTGACCCCAAGACCTTATGCCTAAGCAAGCTTTCACTAAGTATTTGCTGAGTGAATAAAAGAGTGAACGGTGCACTCCAATATGCAGGTCTACTAATAACGTGCTTAGGGAATTAAATGGGTGATGGCGGAGCCCACGAAGAGGCTAGGGTGTTGCAGTACCTCCACGCAGCACCAGATGGCACCCAAACACACCGAGACGGTGCCATGGAGACAGGCGGGTGCCGAGTGTGGTTTCGAGGAAGACCGCAGCAGATGAATTGCCCTGGACTGGAAGTCTAAGATCTTGAACAAACGAGCCAGTATCAGCAGGATATGCTGTATTAGGCAGAGTTCTCCAGGGAGACAGAGCCAATGGGATGTGCATAGAAGGAAGAAGAGATCTATTATATGGAATTGGCTCATGCAGGCTGGACACCCAGGACAGCCAAGGGTGCGGGTGAAATCCAAAGGCCCTCTCCCAGGGAATCCCCCCTTGCTTGAAGAGGCCAGTCTTTGTGTTCTAGTCGGGCCTTCAGCTGATTGGATGGGGCCCACCCGTATTAGGGGGGGCAATCCATTGTACGGAGTCCACCCATATAATATTTTGATCTTTTTTCTTTTTCTTTTTTAATGAAATGGGGTCTTGCTCCGTTGCCCAGGCTGGAGTGCAGTGGCTATTCACAGGCACGGTCATAGCTCACTGCAGACTTGAACCTCTGGCCACAGGCGATCCTCCTGCTTCAGCCTCCCAAGTGGCTGGGACTACAAGCCCGACACCGACTGGATGAGGAATACCCAGCTATCGGGTACACTTCCACTACTGGATTCCACCTACCCAGCTATCCTGTTCATCTCATCCGAAAACACCCTCCCAGTGCACACATACAATTAACTCTCAAGCACACGCACCTCGAGCTGCTGTCCCGGAGAAGACTGCCTCCTCGGCCTCCCGCTCTTGTTCTCTCCCAAGAGCCCTGTAATGAGTGCCCAGTGCTAGAGCAGAGACCTGTTTCCTCCTGAGAAAGTTGGAGTTCAGGGACCAGCATGTTTTCCCAACGCGACCCCACAAGGGCACAGGGAGCACGTCCAGGACACGGTTCTGAGCCGAACTTCTGAGGTCGCCGTCTCAGCCTGGGGGCTTATGGCCACTGTTTGCAGAAGTTGGTCTGCGTTTACACATTAGCTGATAATCCCTAAAGGTCTGTAAGCCATTTAATTGGAGACGAGTCTGGAGAGACAGAGAAAGTAATGTTGCCCCCTTCACTGACCACAACCCGTATCACAGTTGGAAAAGACTGAGCAAATCCACTCATGGGGGTCGTGTGTACGTCCCCGTTGCCAGCTGGACACATCTGCATGTCTGAAGGGAGCTTCCCGAGTTCAGGCGAATTGTGAGAACCTCTCAGCTGTGGGGAGGTTCTTACCCCAGGCTCCGCAGTTCCATAAATGTCCACTTGCTATGACGAGGCCCAAACTCGCCTCTGCCACTCAGTGACTTTTTCACCCTAAAGCTGCTGGTATCGGTCCTGCTATCGGTAATGTTACCCATGATTCTTGCATGTTGGTGGTTTTTTTTCTTTTGAGTTGGAGTCTCACTTTGTCGCCCAGGCTGGAGGGCAGTGGCACCCTCCTGGCCACCACAGCCTCAACCTGCTGGGCTCCAGTGATCCTTCCGCCTCAGCCTTCCAAGTAGCCAGAACTACAGGCGCATGCTACCATGCCCAGTTAATTTTTTTATTTATTTATTGTAGAGATGAGGTCTTGCCAGGTTGCCCGGGTGGATCTCGAACCTGTGGGCTCGGGAATCCACTCACCTTGGCCTCCCAAAGTGCTGGGATTACAGGCTGAGCCATGGAGCCGGCCTGTTGGTGTTTTTTTAAGCAACCATTCCCAGAAGAAAAAAAAACTTTAATGTGTGTTCACACATTCTCAGTAAGCATAATAAAAACCTTTTGATTACAGCAAATCAGGACATTCATATAGTAGACTCACAAAAACTACTGGGATAAAAACTGTTGAATTTTGGCCAGGCTCGGTGGTTTAACCCACAATCCTAGCACTTTGGGAGGCCAAGGCGAGTGGATTGCCTGAGCCCATGAGTTCAAGACCAGCCTGGGCAACTCGGTGAGACCTTGTGTCTACAGTAAATTTTTAAAAATTAGCCGGGCGTTGTAGTGGGTGACTGTGGTCCTGGCCACTTGGAAGCCTGAGGCAGAAGGATCGCCAGAGCCTAGCAAGTTGATGCTGGGGTGGCCGTGAGTGTGCCACTGCACTCTAGCCTGGGCGACAGACAGTGAGACTTGAACTCAAAACAAAACAAAACCTGTGGTGTTTGATGTGATGCCTTCTACATTGCAATCCAAGAGGTAAAATAAGGTTTCTGCATACACAACAGGAACAATGTCCTGGCCGGGTTTCTGTCTTGGAACAAGGCCACGGCAGCCTGTTCCTTGGTCCACCTGGGAGAAAACAGAGGGACTAAGCAGCTGAAAAAAAATCCTTCCAAGTGAAGATGCTCTCCACCACATCAGACAAGCCAGGCTTGTTCATTTGTTCATTTGTTCTTTGCTTATTTGTTTAGCGACAACGTCGCAAGATGTGTTAGGCATGTTCTCAGGAGGTCATGTCTTGTTTCCCAAGGAAAGACGGGAATAACGAAGGGTGGGCCAGGGTCCTCCCCTTGGAGAGGTGACACTTGGAGAGGGACAGACCACTTCCGGGAGGCACAGGGCCCAGTGGGCCTGAACGTGTGGGATCGAGGCTGCCCTGCCTGGGGACTCTCAGCTGAGACTGGGAGGGAAGGAGGGAGAAATGGAGGGAGGAGGAGGAGGAATTACTCTTTCTGGGACAGACGCACGGGCTCGGGTGGGTTGTGGGCTCAATGACTTTCACCCCGCCAGGGCCTCCGTGCAGAGTGGAGAGCGGATGCGTCTCCAAAACAAAATTGGGGCGCTACTCCCACAATCGGAGAGGAGGACTTTGGGCAGGCAGGAGGCACACGCCCAAGGCCGTGCCCACCTGTGGGGGTGAGGAGGCGAGTTGATGGCGTGATGGTGTGAAGAAGAGTTGTGTCAGCCGGGCTCGGTGGCTCAGCCTGTCATCCCAGCGCTTTGGGAGGCCGAGGTAAGTGGATTGCTTGAGCCCGCGGGTTCGAGACCCGCCTGGGCAACTTGGCGAGACCTCATCTCTACAATCGATCAAAAA
>NW_007097616.1:451134-453923 GCF_000164805.1 Carlito syrichta
CTCCAACTCAAAAAAAAAAAAAAAAGAGTCGTGTCATTTCTCCCCACATTTTTCGGTCATTTGTGATCTTAATACAAATGATGTTCTTTACTATGACTTTCATTATTTAACCGTTTCTCAACCTCCGTGTTCCTAAATGTAAACTGGGGACAAATACTATCTATCTGGAAAGTCTGTGACGATTCAGTGAGATAACGTGCCCGATGCATAAAGGACACTCCATAAATGGTAACTTAGGCTACACTCACCAACAGCATAGTAACTATTTGGAATAGGGCCGATTTCTAAACCTAATTCTAAAACTTTAGTCTGGGGTCCAACTTAGATTACCTCCTGTTTATTTAAAATGTAGATATCTGTGCCTCCTCGCCTTATTGTCCCTGAAACGCTGAGGCAGCGTCCTGGAATCTGCATTTTAATTGGCTCTCCCAGGTAATCTTGTTGGCCACGGACACATGCTCCTGAGACAAAATGGACACTCACTAGATGATACAACTCCAAGATAAAATCCTAAAATCAAGACTCGGAATAACACAGAGATACTGAACAGATTACGCCAGAGAGTTCCCAAACCATTCCCCTCCTGCAGTCAAATCATCTTCCTGTCCGCCTTTTCCAGAAAAATGCAAGCAATTAACAGGATATAGACCGGGCGCGGTGGCTCACACCAGTAATCCCAGCACTTTGGAGGTCGCAGCAGGAGCACTGCCTGAGCCCAGGAGTTTGAGAACAGCCTGGGTAACATATTGAGACCCCCATCTCTATTAAAAAAAAAAAAAATTAAAAGAAAACACGGAAAAGGGGTTATAACCAGGGCAAATCTAGGAAAGAAAATGTCCCACACGGAAGTAAGGCCACAGGTGGCCCTCTCTCTCCGCGTGTGGGGATGGACAGTCTCCTGGAGCTACCCTGTGGTCTCGAAGCCCAGGAGTGGCAAGGAGGAGAACGTGTTGTCACCCCCAGCAGCAGCGGCACTTGTCAACGGGGCTCGGGCTCCCGCAGGCGCAAAGGCACAGCCAGCACAGTTGCGGCTGCTGGTTGCTCTGGCAACCAAGAGCCGGCCAGGACAGGGCCGAGGAGAGCCCAGGCAAGGCGGGGGGGGGGGGGATCACCTTCAGCTCGAAGTTCAGCCCCCTCCCTGGAGGAGCACAAAATTGGATGTTGTCGCAGCCTAGTCCAAGCTCCTGAAGGGCTGATAGTTTCCCATCCGTCTGTGAAGAAAAGCCAGCAGGTCATATGGTGGCTCTAGGCAGAGACAGGGGACGAGGACACATCTCGCTGGCATGAGAAAAATAGTGAAGATCGTCCAAGAAAGGGAGAAAAAATGAAAACAGTAAAATATAGAGACAGAAAAAAGAGAGGTAGAAGACAACCTCTACTGCACCTTGGAATCATAGGAAAGTGTTATCAGAGGTGTTGCTTCTTCCTTATGAGTCAATATTCTGTGAACAAGCCTTTCCCTTTTTCCTTGGCTGCCAGGAAGCTCAGAGCTAAATTCTGGGTTCAATCAGAGCAGTTTTCCCTAGCCTAAGTTTTCTTCTCCCTGTATAATTGCAAATTCTTTATGGAAGTGGGTAGAAAGACTGAGTATTTGTGATTCTTCTGGCTACCCATCCATCCCCCTCTTGTAACTGACACAAAACTCCCTCCAGAAATCTGCCCATCCTCTCCTCTGGGGTGTGTGCTTCCCCCTCCATCTCAGGGGCGAGGCAGACAGCAGAGGCGGGAGCCAAGCAGTTACGCTATCTCCCTTGCCACAGTGGTTGCTTTTTAGGTGGGTATATGAGCCAATCGGAGCCAGCACGGGGTAAAGAAAAGTTGGCCAGAATCACAGAGGTAAAGTCGTCCCCGCTAGCCATGAAGTTGGAAGGATGCAAGCCTGAAGTGGCCTAGCTGCATTGCGACCGTGAGGGCAGCATCTGCCTGAAAATACAGCCAAGTCCAGAGGGGAGGCCTGCAGGATAAAGAGAGAGAACCAAGCGTGGTGGCTCAAGCCTGCAATCCCAGCACTTTGGGGGACCCAGGCGAGAGGAATGCCTGAGGCCAGGGGTTTGAGACCAGCCTGGGCAGCTTGGCGAGACTTCATCTCTACAATAAATCAAAAAACTAGCTGGGCATGGTGGCATGCACCTGTGGTTTCAGCTACTTGGGAGACTGAGGCGGAAGGATTGCCCGAGCCCAGTAGGTCAAGGCTGCAGTGGCCGTGAGGGTGCCAGACTGCACTCCAGCCTGGGCGACAGAGTGAGACTCCAACTCAAAATAATAATAATAATTAAAACGAGAGATGAGCCGGGCTTGGTGGCTCAGCCTGTAATCCCACGCCTTTGGGAGACTGAGGTGAGTGGATGGCCTGAGCCCGTGGGTTCGAGACCCGCCTGGGCAGCGAGACCTCATCTCTACAATAAATAAAAAAATCAGCCAGGCGTGGTAGCGCGCACCTGTAATTCTGGCTACTCAGAAGGCTGAAGCGGAAGGATCGCCGGAGCCCAGCAGGTCGAGGCTGCGGTGGCCGGGAGCGGCCACTACACTCCAGTCTGGGCAACAGAGTGAGACTCCAACTCAAAAAATAAAAAAAATAAAAATAAATGAATTAAGTACTTTAAAAAAACCCTACCATTTGCCAATCGCTTCCTTCAGTTGCCAAGATGTATGGAGACCCGACTAGGACACTGTTCTAAGCCCTGGGTGCAGCCATGAACAAAACCAGGAGAAAAACAGTCCTCATGGAGTGGAAGAGACAGGCATTAACTAGAAAAGGAAGTACAACACATACACTCCGTCATATGAGT
>NW_007097616.1:453943-457551 GCF_000164805.1 Carlito syrichta
GGGAGCGGCCACTACACTCCAGCCTGGGCAACAGAGTGAGACTCCAACTCAAAAAAAAAAGAAAAGAAAACAGAGAGAGAGAGAAGGAAACCAGGCCCACGTTAGTTGCTGGAATCCCCGGACCCAGCTGCACCTGAAGCCCACCCCGCTGTCAAGCAACAAAGTCCCCTCTGCTTCCGTTTGATCAGGGTCTGTTATCAGTCACAGCAGAAAATGTCCCAATGGGTACAGAAGGCATAGACAAAAGCCACACTTTGTTTTCTTTTACTGTGGGAATAAAACATGGTTACGGCAGAAATGTAAAAAACACAGGAAAGTATACGAAAAAAATCCACCCACCATCTGACCTGGAGATAAGGGTAAAAGGGACTTATTGTTCCCAAAATTTACTTTGGTGACTAGAAAAAGCACCATTCCTGAGCACCCTGGAACCTGTCAGTCACCCAAACCAGATCCTTTAAGCCACGCAATGGGGCAGTCACTGGCTCATTTCTGTTTCACTGTGCAGAGCAGTCCTAGCAGGCTTTTTTTTTTTTGAGTCAGTCTCACTCTGTCACCCAAGCTGGAGTGCAGTGGTACCATCGCGGCTCACTGCAACCTCAACCTCCTGGGCTGAGACAATCCTCCTGCCTCAGCCGCCTGAGGTGCACAGGTGCACACCACCACACCCAGCTCATTTTTTTGATTTTTCTTGTAGGAATGAGGTCTCGCTGTGTTGCCCGGGCTGGTCTGGAACTCCCGGGCTCAAGCCATCCTCCTGCCTCGGCCTCTTAAAGTGCTGGGATCGCATCTGACCCTAGCAGGCTTTTTATTTAGATTTAAGGATCATTTTTCCTCCTCTTTCCACGTTCAAAAGCCGTACACCTGTGCTCTGGAAACCCGAGGCTTGGCATGAGGAGACATGCCCCACTCAGGGCTGGGCCCAGCATCAAATGTCTCTCTGCTGACAGCTGACGGCGGGGGGCTGCCTCCCTGGGGGAGCAGCTGGCCCTAGAGTGCCTTCTTCTTCCCGAAGCCACTGGAAGAGCCAGTGGAGGCAGGGCGCTTTCCTCCTGGCTGCCGGCCCGTCCGCCCTGCATGGAGCCTGGGCAGGAGCAGAGTCGGCCGAGCCGCCCAGACTTGTCCTCCAGCTGTCCCCAGTGCTCTGGCGAGAGCAGCCTCGGGGTTGAGGGGAGCGTAGGGGGGACAGGCTGCTTTGAACCAGCAGTGCTGTAAAGAGTCTGCCGCAGTAGCCAGGCTCGGTGGCTCAGCCTGTGATCCCAGCACTCTGGGAGGCCGGGGTGAGAGATTGCCCGAGTCCGCGGGTTCAAGACCATCCTAGGCAATTTGGCGAGGCCTCGTCTCTACAATAAATCAAAAATGAGCCGGGCGTGGCAGCATGGGCCTATAGTTCTGGCTACTTGGAAGGCTGAAGTGGAAGGATCGTCAGAGCCTAGCAGGTCAAGGCTGCGGTGGTCGTGAGCATGCCATTGCACTCCAGCCTGGGCAACAGAGTAAGACTCCGACTCAAAAAATAAAATAAAATAATAAAATAAAATAAAACCTACAGCCAGGCTCGGTGGCTCAGCTGTAATCCTGCACCTTGGGAGGCTGAGGTGAGTGGATTGCCTGAGCCCGCGGGTTCGACCCGCCTGGGCAACTTGGCGAGACCTCATCTCTACAATAAATCAAAAATGAGCGGGGCATGGTAGCGCGCGCCTGTAGTTCCAACTACTTGGAAGGCTGAGGCGGATGGACTGCCGGAGCCCAGCAGGTCGAGGCTGCGGTGGCCGGGAGCGGCCACTGCACTCCAGTCTGGGCGACAGAGTGAGACTCCAACTCAAAAAATAAAAAAAAATGAATTAAGTACTTTAAAAAAACCCTACCATTTGCCAATCGCTTCCTTCAGTTGCCAAGATGTATGGAGACCCGACTAGGACACTGTTCTAAGCCCTGGGTGCAGCCATGAACAAAACCAGGAGAAAAAACAGTCCTCATGGAGTGGAAGAGACAGGCATTAACTAGAAAAGGAAGTACAACACATACACTCCGTCATATGAGTTCCAGAGAGAAATAAAGGCGGGCAGGCCAGGTGTGATGGTGGAGACAGTGAGAAATGACTGGATTCTGGATCTAGGAGGAAGACAAGGCCAACAGGGGTTCCTGACAGGCTGAACGTGGTGGGAGAGAGAAAAAGAGGGTCAGGGTGACTCCGCGAGGGTCCGGAGGGCTGAAGGGACCGGGCACCTGCATGAACCTCCAGGAAGGGCAGCCCTGGAGGGGAGGGGCCAGAGATGACTTTGGACGTGCTGAGCCTGAGCGACCTCTTGGACAGCCCAGTGGAGATGCCGGCTGGAACCTGCATGTGTGAACTGGAGTGAGGGGTGAAGTCCAAGCTGGCAACGCCGCTCTGGGGGGTGTCAGAACACAGAGGCGGCGTCTCTGGCCTTGAAACGGGGTAGATCACTAGGTGATGCGGCTAGAAACGGGCCCCCAGGACTGAGCCCTGGAACTGGGCAAACAGCAGGGCTGGGAACTGACCCCAGGATTCGGCACCTCAGAAGGCCTGGCTTCCTTGGAAAACGCAGCCTCAGGAAATGGGGTGAGACCGAAGGCGGATGGGGTGGGCCTGGGGAGAGGGAGAGGCGGAGAGCTCGGGCACGGACAACCCCGCAGAGTCATGCTTGTGGGTGCTGATGGGGGTGGGGGGCGGCGGGAGAGTTTGTTTGCTTTTATTTTGCTTGTTTGTTTATCAGCTAGGAGGCCGGGCTGGGTGGCTCAGCTTGTAATCCCAGCACTTTGGGAGGCCGAGGCGAGTAGATTGCCTGAGCCCGCGGGTTCGAGACCCACCCAGGTAACTTGGTGAGCCCTCGTCTCTACAATAACTCAAAAATTAGCCGGGCATGGTAGTTCCAGCTACGTGGAAGGCTGAGGCAGAAGGATCACTGGAGCTCAGCAGGTCGAGGCTGCGGTGGCCGGGAGCGTGCCACTGCCCTCCAGTCTGGGTGACAGAGACTCTGACAAAAAAAAAAAAGGTAGGAGAAATTATGCTATGTGTGCTGTGAAAACATCTATAAGGAGGTTAAGCAGATGACGAGGAAGAGAGGGTAAGTGTTATTGGAGTGAAGTCAGTGATGGTCGAGAGGGGACAGGCCAAGGGCAGCTAGCCCACAGGAAACCGGACAGGTCCCCGCGGTCCTGGGAAAAGGTAGCAGCTCTGGGCACAGATGTGGGAGACGGTAGGTGTGGCCAGAGTCTGGACTCTCCCGACGAGGAGCCAGTGTCGTCTCCTCTGGAAATGAGACAGCCGAGCCCAACGAAGCGGCCGGGCGCGGTGGCTCCCGTCATCTCCACACTTTGGGAGGCCAAGGCGGGAAGCGTGTTTGAGGCCGGTTCAAGACCAGCCTGGGCAACGTAGAGTGAGACCTCGTCTGCACAAAAAATCCAAAGGAAAGGAGCCGGGCAAGATGGCATGCGCCTGTAGTCTCAGCTCCTTGGAGGCTGGGGCGGGAGGATGGCCTGAGCCCCGGGGCTTGAGGCCATGGTGAGGCGTGAACGTGCCTCGGACTCCAGCCTGGGTGGCAGAGCGAGACCCGGGCTCAAACGGAGGAAGAAGAGGAGGAGGGGAG
>NW_007097616.1:458225-484711 GCF_000164805.1 Carlito syrichta
GAGCTGGGGGTTCGAGGCCGCAGTGAGCGAGGATGGCGCCACTGCACTCTGGCCTGGACGACAGAGTGAGGCCCCATCTCAGAAAAGGAGGGGAAGGAATACGCTTTTGTAAAAAGATCAATTGACACGCAATCTGATTTTTTTTTTTTTTTTTGATTCGGAGTCTCACTCTGTCGCCCAGGCTCGAGGCGGGTGGCAGACTCAGGGCCACCGCAGCCTCAACCTGCTGGGCTCAGGGGATCCTTCTCTCCCAGCCTTCCAAGTAGCTGGAACTACAGGTGCATGCCGCCACACCTGGCTAATTTTTAAAATTTATTGTAGAGACGAGGTCTTGCCAAGTGGCCCAAGCTGGTCTCGAACCCCTGACCTCAGTCCTCTAGCCTCCGTCTCCCAAACTGCTGGGATTACAGGCCTGAGCCACCGCGCCCGGCTGACTTTGCTGATTTCTGGTTCTCAGAAAAACTGGTCCAGAGTCCAATAACTCAGCTTCCTAGAGCCCCACGCAATGGAGACAACTTCCACGTGGCCTGGCTGGTAGCTTTAAATCACCTTCAGGTGAGGCGCTTATACTCACAGCCGGCCTTGCTACTTCTCTTTGCTTTCATGGTAACCCACTACAACGGCTCAAATCCTGACGACCGGCTCACGGCCGATTGAAATGTAAGCCTACGGTTGACGAACCCATTCCTGAGAAACTCAAGGGTGCGTGCACCCCCTGGACAGGGAGGCCAGTTCCTCTATGGGAAACATTATTAATTATAATTAAACCAACCCAGAGTCTTGTGACAACTGGTCACAGATGTTTTCCCTTGCCCTGATGAGCTCAGAGTAAATACTAATTGTGATGGTAAATAAAACTTTGGCAGGCTGGGCACGGTGGCTCACGCCTGTAATCCCAGCACTTTGGGAGGCCGAGGTGAGAGGACTGCCTGAGCCCAGGGGTTCGAGACCCGCCTGGTCAACTTGGTGAGACCTCATCTCCACAATAAATCAAAAATCAGCCGGGCGTGGTAGCGCGCGCCTGTAATTCTGGCTACTCGGAAGGCTGAGGCGGAAGGATCACCGGAGCCCGGCAGGTCGAGGCTGTGGTGGCCGGGAGCGGCCACTGCATACCAGCCTGGGTGACAGAGTGAGACTCCAACTAAAAAAAAAAAAAAAAAAAATTTGGCTGATGTGTGCAAGACTGGTTTAGATGTTTCTCAGCCATCTTTTGTCACACACCTGGGGTCACTCTGAGGAAAACATTCATCAATCACTGCTGTTTCTTGCTTTGGGAGAGGGAGTCTACAAGAGCCACCGCACCCAGCTAGTATCTGTTAAGAAGTAGAATCTCTCACTGGCTCAGCCTGTAACTCCAGCCCACTGGGAGGCTGAGGCAAGAGGACTGGCTGAGCCCGCGGGTTCGAGACCAACCCAGGCAACTTGGCGAGACCTCATCTCTACAATAATTGAAGAAAAAATTAGCCAGGCATGATTAGCACACACCTGTGGTTCCAGCACTTGGAAGGCTGAGGCGGAAGGATCGCCAGAGACCAGCAGGTCAAAGCTGGGGTGGCCGTGAGTGTGGAACTGCACTCCAGCCTGGGTGACAGAGTGAGACTCCAAATCAAAAACAAACAAAAAAGAGGTAGAATCTGTTGAGTCCACCTTCCTCATAACTTTGAGCACTCAATGATAAAACATCTGGAGCTATAAAAACACACAGATGCTGATGTGTATCTTTTAAATTACAACACAATATTCAAACAGAGCGTAAGACAAGCTAAAAACAAGTGAACATTTGACTCTTGGTGATTCTTAAAACCAGTGTCAAGAGACCATTAGGCTAGAACTCCAACAGAAGACATCATTTTCTTCCAGCGATTACTTCTCTGAAACGGAATCTTACAGATTCAGGCCATTCTAAACCTTTACGGGATGAGGGTTGTCAGCCCCCAAAGACACCGTGTCTTCTGGCAGACAGCCTCCCTTGGAGAGGAGCTTTAGGCAGCTCTTCTGCATACAAGGACTTGCCCAAACATGTTGAATGAAAACCAACCCAGGTGGCAGCCATTTGCCCAAGCCCAAGCCAGGACGGGCTGACTCGAGAGGTGAACGACTCAAGGGGTCCTTGAGTGCATCTCCACCCAACACAGGGACACTCCAGAACCTCCCACGGGAGGCGTGATGAGTGCGAGAGACGCAGAGAAGACAGGACCCGACATACCCCGAGGGTGGGCGTGCTGCTAAGCACGGGAGGCCTGCGGTGCATCACACCTGCGGAGATGACTTCCTGTTCCCCCCATTTCCCACTTCCCCAAGCATCCTGACAGGCAACCCCATCACCCAGGGGCCTCACATGGAATTATTTTGTCCTTTCTCATGAAAAACAGGGGGAACTAATACTACTTTTCTTAAACAGGTACACCAAGATCTATATGGCTTTTTGGACTTACAACATATAGCAAAAGAAAGACCATGAAATGTGTTCCTCTTTTTTAGAAAGTATGCTAGATGGCCATTTTGTGTTTCTGTTGGAAAATCAAGAGAAACAGACCCCCTTGCTGACTCAAATGAAATGCAAGGACTCTGGGTCGACAATTTCTCCACAAGGAAATTGTCAGAATACCTCCCTTTCCACCTCCTCCACTCGTGAGCAAGTTTGATGTGGACCTAGGTGGAACCTGGGCCCACCTTCAAAACCAAGGAATCTTGTGGGTGGAAGCCTGCTTATGAAGAAATTTCACCTTTACCACAGATTTGAAAGTTGTAACAGAAATATCTGAACGTTGCTGGGTATTATTACCTTTGATAAAAACAAAGAAGCAGTAAAAATCCTTTGACTGACTTCTCATCCCGTCCAGAAACGTCTGTCTCTCTTTATTTTTATTCTTTTTTTTTTTTTTTTGAGTTGGAGTCTCCCTCTGTCGCCCAGACTGGAGTGCAGTGGCCGCTCCCGGCCACCGCAGCCTCCACCTGCTGGGCTCCGGCGATCCTTCCGCCTCAGCCTTCCGAGTAGCCGGAATTACAGGCATGCGCTACCACGCCCGGCTGATTTTTTGATTTTTTATTGTAGAGATGAGGTCTCGCCTGCCCAGGCGGGTCTCGAACCCGTGGGCTCGGGCAATTCACTCACCTCAGCCTCCCAAAGGCGCGGAGTTACAGGCTGAGCCACCAAGCCCGGCTTGTCTCTCTTTAATTAAAAGAATTGGCAATAAGGCCTAGCTCAAAAGGAAAGTTTTCCATCCCTAATTCTGTCGGGTATTAGAATATTTCAACTCAGGCCATCCTCCGAGTTCACTTCAACACACATTTACCTACTATTGGCATGCCAGAGTAGATACTGGGATCCAAAGAAAAATAAAATCTAGTTCTTGTGTCAAGAAACTCATGGCCTAAAAGAAGAAAGTAAATAAGCACGATTGCACTACACCATTGCACTTTTTCATTTTACTGATGAGGACCAAGGCTCAGGGGAAAAAAAAAAAAATATATATATATATACACACACACACACACACACACATATATATACACATACATATACACACACATTATATATATTTATCATATTATACAAGTATATTTATATAAAAAATATAAATTTATTATATAAACAAATATAATTTTTTTTTGAGTCGGAGTCTCACTCTGTCACCCAGGCTGGAGTGCAGTGGCACACTCATGGCTACCTCAACCTCAACCTGCTGGGCTCAGGTGATCCTTCTACCTCAGCCTTCCAAGAAGCTAGAACTACAGGCACGTGCCACCACACCCAGTTAATTTTTTTATTTTGAGATGAGGGCTCACCAAGTTGCTCAGGCTGGTCTCAAAACTGTGGGCTCAGGCAATCCTCTCACCTCAGCCTCCCAAAGTGCTCGGATTATAGGCATGAGCCACCGCACCTGGCAGAAAATAGTTCTAAGTAATCAAGTACACAGATAACTAATTACCCAAAGTCAGCCAGAATTCAAAGCACAGTAGTTCTTCTTCAGACTACAGCCACTCCTATATTATTCTATTTCGTAACAGTACTTACTTAGCTTGAGCTTACGAAGAATGGCTAAAGAAAATTTGGAAAGCTGTGTCTTTTAGCCAGCATTTCTTGAATGGAAGTGAATTTTTAAATGTCATTTGTGAAAGTGGAGTAGATTTCAAGTCTTCAAAGGCCTGTACAAGGTGCCACCCTGGACTGCTGTCCTGAGTTCACCTAGCTCAAGGGAGAGCTAAAAAACACAGCAGTGCTGGCTCTTCAAAGAAAAGCAGCCTTAAATGGTGAACCACACATAACTCATCCCAAACTTGCATTTGACAAGTCTCCATGAAAAGGAGGAATGGTTTGGGATGACCCCAAATCATGCTTTCGGGTTTTCTCCTAAAACGGCATCTAGGCTTTAGAATGGACAGGGTCACACTGTACCCAGGTTGGCTTGAACTCCCTGGGCTTGTGATCCTCCCATCTCAGTGTATCCTTGGGATTACAGGTGTGTCCCACTTGCCCCTCAACAAAAAACCTTATGCTCTCCCATGTCTGTGAGGGTTGCTTTTATTTTGTGTCATTTTATTAAGTTAGAAGGCTGACCACCAAGAAATATTTTGAAAAGACAAACAGGCATGTTCACTTCTCTATTCTCAAACCTAGTATATTTCTAACAATCCAGGTAAGTGGCTTTTAACAGACCACACCACTCCTCAATCATGTGCTTCTGTCCTTCTACTTACCTTGCACCTGTAACCCGTCTTTTCGATTTCATCATGAAAAATTCCCAGTCTTCTTCTGCCCGTTCGGACTCCCATTCATCCACTCTACTGAGCTTTATGCTGGGGAGTCCAATGACCACTAAGGCACAGGGTTTTGACAGTGGTCTAGTGAGAAAGATGGACGTCTCCAAGGTATTACAGTAGGCATGCTATGGTAACAATCTCTCAGGGTTCTATACAGCCTCCAATGAGGGGCACAGGAACCCACACCCAGGAAAGCTACACTATGAATTCTCTCCACTGAACAGCAAAAGCAGACTAGTTTATTCCAGGCGATACTCAGTGCCTGGCCAAAACCTTAGGGTGTACCATGTGCAAAAGCGCTAAGGCAAAATCTAGGATGGCTGCAGGGGAAGACAAACTGGGGGAAGCTAATTCAGTATGGCCAGACCTTGTACGTTTCCATGTATTTGGGAGAGGAAGAGAGCACTTGAGAAATTAGGTTGCAGAGTTAGATCAGGCCAGATTATGAGGACCTTGGATGCCATTCAGGGAGGGACATGATTATGTTTCACAATCAGGCCACGAGGCCACGCAGTAATGTTGGATAAATAACCGGACAGTGGCGTCAGGCTCTAGAAAGTAGGATGGATGAGACACGGTAACAGGAGGGCCACGGTTTGCTGATTGATGGGCTGTGGCGAGTAGGTGACAGCAAGCTCAGGGGAAAAGGATTCCACTCTGTATGTGGCTTTGAGGTGCCTGTGGACGGCCACATGATGCTGAGCAAGCAATTGCCCTGATCCACAGAGCTCAGGGGTGTTATCAGCAATAAGTGTAGTTGAGGAAAGAGGAATCACCCAGAAAGAAGGGAAACATCAGGAAGACTTTCTAGATAAAACAAGACCTTTGGGCCAGGTTAGGAGAGTAGCAAGTCGTTCTTTTTTAGATGGGGGTCTCACTGAAGCCTCACCCTCGCATTCCTGGGCTCAAGTGATGGTTCCGCTCAGCTTCCCAAGTTGCTGGAATTACAGGCATGAGCCACGGCGCCGGGCCGGAGAGGAGCAAGTTCTGCTCTGAGCCTCACCTCCCATGGCCTCCACCACCAGCCCAAGTTCATTCCAGCCCTGTTCTCCAACCTGGCCTTTCCACCACACTCTGGTCCCGCTTACCCAAACCAGTCTGTGTTATGAGCTCCAGAAGTCACAGCATGCCCTCCATGAAGCATTAATTTTACTCCAATGACTTGGCAAGTGACAGATATTTTTATGCTAGAACAAAATTATAAAGGAGAAAACAAGCCGGGCTCGGTGGCTCAGCCTGTAATCCCAGCGCTTTGGGAGGCCGAGGTGAGTGGACCGCCTGAGCCCGTGGGTTCGAGACCCGCCCGGGCAACTTGTCGAGACCTCACCTCTACAAGAAATAAAAAATTAGCCAGACATGGTAGCGCATGCCTGTAGTTCCAGCTACTTGGAAGACTGAAGCCCAGCAGGTCAAGGCTGCGGTGCCGGGAGTGTGCCACTGCACTCCAGTCTGGGAGTCTGGGCAACAGAGTGAGACTCTAACAACAACAAAAAAAAAATATTAAAAAAATAAAATAAAATAAAGGAGAAAACAAAAAACTCTTATTTTAAAAACTTAAAATTTCAATACTTTGTGCCCTTCAGCACCAATCCAGGCTCTGTATTCCAGAAAAAATCAATATCCTACATCAAACTCGAATTATACAGAGGCCATTGTTCGCTTTTTCTCACAAACACAAATATGGAATAAAAATAGTCACAATTACTTAGGGAATGTAATTTGTTTAAGTGACCTGTCTGGTTGATGGGCTGTTTCCTGAAATTTCCTAAATACATTTACATGGACAAGCCTACCTTGAACATAAAGTCTGAGAGTCATGGTCTGTACGCTTCAGACCATTATCAATAAGGCAGATACTAGCTGTTCTCAAACATCACATTCTGTTGCCAATTAGTCACTTGTTAGTGTGGCAGTACATAATATGCAACCATTAACACGGTCAGTATTCTCTAAGGATTTCCTGTCCGCATTTCCCAACTGAGTTCCACTCCCACATTCAGTGATCCCAGGACGACAGCATCACTGTGACCTGAGAACCTGCTAGAAACACAAATACCCCACTCCCTGCCCCACACTAGCTGCCCAGCAATCTGTTAAGGACTTCCAAGTAACAGCTGGAGCTGAACCACCACACCCCCACAGCATCCCTCAGCTCCTGATATTACAGCAGAGGTTCTGAACCCGGAAGCCGAGAGTCCCAGGAAGTCACAGGCAAATGTGCATTCCTGGGGAGACGCTGTCTAGCTCTCCACCTTCTCAAAGGGATGTTAACCTAAGCAGGGTTAGGGGCCACTGTTTCGGAGTCATCAAATTCAGCAGAGTTCACTTCTACAAATATACACCAAGCCAAACTTTTCTCCAAGCCCTTTAATGTTTACTTAAACAGTTGAGGCACAAGCAATAATAAAACTGGATTTTTTACGTTACAAGACTTTGTATGATATCTGCATGATATACCAATTTTCTCATAATCTTCCACAGTAACATTTCATTAAGATTCTGGTCCATAGGTTGATTCAACAAGGTCAGAAAGACAAGCAGATGGTAAAAACATCAAACTTACTGAGGGGTAAGAGGAATCAAAATTTACTGACTGCCTACTGTGCGAACTACACTGGTTTTACACACTTTACATAAATGCGAATGTAAGTTCTAGTTATCTGTTAATAGAACAACATTGCTACAACCAGGTAAGTGTATGTTTTAAATGTTCTTTAAGTATAAACTGTGAACCCAAACAATTTACCTTTGCTCAAATAAGCATGTCAACGTGCACTAACGCATTTTCTATTTCCACAGACTTTTTGTTTTATAGGTATGCAATATTAAGCACATGGAAACATTCAAGCTGTTATTACTTCCCTTAAATCTGTTTTTTCTCCCCCCCTTCTTACCCACTGAGCACCATTTGGCCAGCATCACCACAACCACCTGGTTCTATCACTTTGGAACACTTAAGATGGGACCAGGATAGTGTTTAGCAATATTTCTGGGGGGAAAAGAGCTGATTTCTAAAATTAATACAGCTAGCTTTCAAACGTGGTACCTAACCTTAAAGCACCAAAGCTTTCATCGAAGTAAGAAAATATACACGGCCTCATCAGCTGTAAAATCAAGACATCCCTGCCTTTCCAAGTATTAGATTAAAGCCAGCTATTTTCAGAGTCAAGTAATGCCCCAGCTCATCCTGCGTTAGTCCTCAAGCGCACAGTATTCCCACCCTCCCCACATCTAAGGTGCCCCCTTCACTCCTCCAAACAAGCCCTTACTTTGAGGGGCCCATTCTTTCCTTGCTGACCTGTCCACCCCCTGCTTCCTTTCCCACCTTTATTCTCCCTCTGTCACTCTCTATTGATGCCTGGGTTCATACAGAATTGTTTCTTAGCTGCCTGGTCAATCCCTGACAATTACCATGACTTTAGATTTGGGACCCTATCAGTAAAAGTGACCGACTCGCATGTTTATTATACTGGTCATTACCTCAAAAAGGACACTGTGTATCGCCAAAAAAAAGCACTGTTTAAGGGTTCAGAATCACAAACCTTCAAGGTACTGAGGAAGAATACGCAACATGTGAGTCCCTAGTCTAACGTTCACATTTTATAGTGAGACTAGAGGACAGTTTAGAGATGTAACATGATTCATCCAAGGCTGTGAGGTTAAACATAAGCAGAAACTACAACAGTATTCCAACTCTTTCCACTATACCACAAAAAACCCAAGGTTAATAACAGTTAAGTCTATAAGTACACCAAAATAGAACACCTGGTACATAGGAAAGTCTTTGGGATGGCTCCACAGATTTTAGGCAGGGTAAAGGCAATCTGTACAGTGCGAAATGTTACTCAGCTCAACAGATCCACACTAAATACAAAAGATCCTTACTCTCAGTTCTGAAACTGAAACTGTGATTGCAGATAATGTCACGATGTGAGAATAAGAAGTCCCACCAGCTCCATTCTTTTCAATTCTTCAGCCTCAAGGCTTACCTTACTTTCACTGTTTAACAAGATAAAATTAATCAAGTTGAAGCAGGATTAAGGAGGTACACTGAAAATAAAAAGCAAAAAGGGAACCCACGTTTTACAAGCAGATCGTCCCAGTTACCTTAAAAGGTTAAATTTTCAGAATAATTTACAGAGTATTGACAGAACCACGTAATTTCATTGAAAAATCAACAAAACAGTTATACCATTAAAAAAAGGTCAGTTCGGAAATACTAGGTCAGGCGAGCATGCAAAATCCAGAATAAACAAAAAAATGCAAGACCTGGTTGCCCACATATACTCCTCAGGTGCAGCTGAATAAAATGTGAAATAGAACCAAATAGAAGCTGAAAGGGACACTTCAGAGATCAGCAGACCAAATCCCTCAATCAGTAATGAGGAAGTGAGCAGACATGAACTGTGAAGCTCACAAGGCTAGGTTAGGGCGTACAAAGATCTAATTCCTGGTGCTATTTGCAACTACATATATCTAAAATACAAGGAGATACTCAAAACACACTAAGCCCACTGATTTAAACAAAATATTTTAAGACTGACACACGGGGTGGGGAGGGGGTGAAGCTGTTAACACAACACAGCAGCATACCTCACAGTTACGTTTAAGAGATTAAATGGAAACGATCACTCAAAAATTTTAATGCTCAGTTTTCACAATCACAATCAAGTCTCTTACAGCAAAATGTACTAGCCTAAAAATGTGCATTCTTCAGCTTTCTCCTACACTTTTTTTGTGTGCCTATGTTTCAAAACTGAGCACTGGGTAATTTTAACATACGTAATGTTATATATACATTTTAGTTGCATGTTTTAGGAATAAACAAAATCCATATTTCAGTATCTCATAGTTTATAGGATGAAAAGCTCTCTATCAAAATACACCTTTCACTGGGAAAAATAAATAAAACATACGAATGGATCTACACAAAGTAAACATTAACTTTGGTAGATTTCAGTGTGGAGTAGTCCATAACAAGCATCTCTGCCCTTACTCCCCCAGAACTGCTCAGCCTCCAAGTTTAGAATTTTTAGAACATTTTAAACCGAGATCTTATCATGTTGACATTTGTTTCTCATTCCACATCATCTTCAGCCAAGCTCTGAGCACTTACAATTCTCTGAAAGAGAAAAGAAAATTTTTTAAGTGTCACAAACATTTAATCAAGATTCCAAGTTCAACATAAAATGCTCTTTGTACTCAAAGAATCAAATCTTGCTAGAGTTCACACATTCTAACATTTATTTCAAAATATATTGTCAGCATCTAAGGAAACAATGATCATACTACTGTCAGTGCAACATCAAGGCAAGTTAATAAAGGAGGAATAACATTATATTAAGCTACATATTAGTCAAGTAATTATGTAACTAAAAATAAGAGGAATCTGACATCTCTCTTCACTCCCACTTAAAGTGAGAATCGTGGCTAGTGCTTTACTGATCATTCTATGAACCAAACATTTCCCTTTTTGGCCTGGAAATACTCATAGTCATTATACATATATAAAAAGGAATACTGCATTCTGAAAACATTTCCAGAAGTGAGACAACTGAGTAAAAGAGGGCATTTTTATAGAGAGGAATTAGGCTTCATCTTGAATTCACACATATTTCAAAAGACATCACCCTCAGGTCAATTTTCCAAAAGCACTGTGCCATGCTGCCTTTCAAACAGCGTGTGATATTAAACAGAGGATTCCAATGTAAATCCTCTAGCACTATAAACCTGTTAGTCTACATTAAAAAAGATGCAGACCAAGTCCTTGGTTTTCCAACTCTTCTAACCTTTGGGACTTTTTAAACTCAAGTTACGCATAAATTAATCTTTTGCAGTTTTTTAATTGTAACCTGCACTTTTGATTAGGATTTGAGGATGTAGTCAAATAGCTCTGAATTCCAAGCCCATCCCAGCAGAAGCAGAAGTGCTGAATCGTTAAACAAGTCAGAAGCCCAAACTCCTTTATGACCTGATGCCCAGGCTATGCCACCTTAGCTCCTGTCAGGCCACCTAACTGAAGGCCTGGCCTCCCGGAAGCAAGTTGTATAAGTAGCTGAATATAGCCCAAGTTTGCACAGATTTGAATACGAAGGCCTAAGACAGACACTTCTTGATCTATCTATAGGGCACAATCACTAGCTCTTATGACCAGTCAATCACTTGGATATTTGGCATTAGGGAAAAAAAGTTTGAGAGCTAACATCCCCAGTATTATTTTCATCACACAGATGAGTTTCATGATTTTATCATGTTCACTAGGCTAACCATTCAATAATCAGATCCTACCCACTTTTATTTCATAACATTTCAATTCCTTACCTGACTAATTGTTGGGAGCTTAGTCAGAAGCATCTGGAACACTGGCGGTGGGAGAGTTTGCTGTAACACCTGCAGTAACTGCTGTGGCTGTCCACAGACAGCAATTGCATTTGTTAGATGGTCTACACCCTTCTCATATTCACCTGTAAGATTTATATACAATTAAAAGCTTTTGTCAAAAATTCAAGTTTTCATTCTATCTCCAAGTGATGAACACTGTGGAAGTAAAAAATTGGAAATAACCTAACTAAATATTATGAAGCCATTAACAAGCAAGAGTCAAGATTGTTGTCTTTTTTTTTTTGATTCAGAGTCTCAATCTGTCGCCCAGGCTGGTGTGCAGTGGCACACTCACAGCCACCACAGCCTCCACCTGCTGGGCTCAGGCAATCCTTCCATCTCAGCCTTCCAAGTAGCTGGAACCACAGGCGTGTACCACCATGCCTGGTAAGTCTTTTGATTTATTATAGAGACAAGGTCTCACCTAGTTCCCAGGCTGGTTTCAAATCCACAGGCTCAGGCAATCTTCTCACCTCCACCTCCCAAAGTGCTGGGATTACAGGCGGAAGCCACCATGCCCAGCTAAGAATTCTATGTACTGATATGAAAGTATTTCAAATATATATAAGACAGGCATAATGGCTCATTATACCTGTAATGACCCAGGTGAGAGCCTCACTTGACCACAGGAATTTGAGACTAGCCTTGGCAACATAGTGAGATAACAAAATAACAACAACAACAACAGATAAAAGTAACAAAATTAGCTGGAAATGTAGGGGCACGTGACTGAAGTCCAAGATACCTGGGAGGCTGAGGTGGGAGGATCACTTGAACCCAGGAGTTCGAGGCTACAGTGAGCTAAGATCATGCCACTGCACGCCAGCCTGGGAGACAGAGTGAGACCCTGTCTCTAAAAAAAAAATTAATTAAAACAAACAAATATACATACATAAAGGGAAATAAAGTGTAAAAATGTGCAAGTATACTACTACTTACATACTTAGAATATTTCTAAAGGTTACCAAATAAATTGTTAACAACAGAATAGTACTTTACTTTTCTTTTTTGAGTTGGAGTCTCACTCTGTCATCCAGACTAGAGTGCAGTGGCCGCTCCCGGCCACCACAGCCTAGACCTGCTGAGCTCCGGAGATCCTTCCGCCTCAGCCTTCCAAGTAGCTGGAATTACAGGCGCGCGCTACCACATCCGACTAACTTTTTTGATTTATTGTAGAGATGAGGTCTCATCAAGTTGCCCAGGCGGGTCTTGAACCCGCGGGCTCAGGCAATCCACTCACCTCAGGCTCCTAAGGCGCGGGATTACAGGCTGAGCCACCAAGCCCAGCGGAATAGTACTTTTCTATGAGAAGAGAGAACTAGAAGAATGGGTCTGAGATGGAAAGGAGACCCAACCTCACTTAACCAGCCCTTTTGTACTACCTGAATGTCACCATATGAAAATCTAAGAAAAAACATTTTAGCCGGGCTCGGTGGCTTATGCCTGTAATCCCAGCACTTTGGGGAGTAGAGACAAGAGGACTGCCTGAGCTGAGGGGACAGAGACCAGCCTGGGAAACTTGGCAAGACCCTATCTCTACAATACATCAAAAAATTAGCTGGACATGGTGGTACATGCCTGTAGTTACAGCTACTTGGAAGGCTGAGGTGAAAGGACTGTCTTAGCCCAGTAGGTGGAGGTTGCAGTAGCCGGGAGTATGCCACTGCACTCCAGAGTGAGAATTCAATACACCCAAAAGAAAATTTTAAAAGTGATACTAGCTATTGGAATTAAATTTTATTTATTATCAATATTAAACAAATAAAAATAAAATAAAGATGATACTAATACTAGTAGGAAAAATGGTCATACTAATGGACTACAACATGAGAAAACAGGTAATAAAATAGTGATTATCTCTGGGAGGATTCATTTTTTTTCATTTACCTATAAATGACTTTTTATTTTTATTTTTGAGTTGGAGTCTCACTCTGTTGCCCAGACTGGAGTGCAGTGGCCGCTCCCGGCCACTGCAGCCTCGACCCACTGGGTTCCGGCAATCCTTCCACCTCAGCATTCCGAGTAGCTGGAATTACAGGCGCACACTACCACACCCGGCTAATTTTTTGATTTATTGTAGAGATGAGGTCTCACCAAGTTGCCCAGGCGGGTCTCGAACCCACAGGCTCAGGCAATCCACTCACCTCAGCCTCCTAAAGCATGGGATTACAGGCTGAGCCACGGAGCCCAGTTTATAAATGACTTTCAACAGATGTTACTCTTCAAAGAAATAAATTAGAGCTAGTTTTGGAAGGTTCACTTAATTCAGTGCTTGTCCTCAGTTAGTTACATTCTAAATTAAACTCCAAAGGACTGTCCCAAATTCTCTGAGCAAAACTATGCTATTAAATATGGGTTCAAATTAAGTACTCCTCTGTATTGAACTTCCAATAAAATTAATTCTTTCCATTTGTCTCACTGAAAAAAAGTTTATTGGACTTAAATTTTTAAGTTATCATTTTATAAGCTGGGAAACATTTCTCCACAAGACTAACATTTCTGCACTTCTGAGCAGAAGCAGTTATTGTAGCCTTTGCTACAAATAAGTATGTATGTACAGTGAACCACCTCAGAACATATCACTCCTCTCTGTAGCAAGAGCAGACTTGCTTACTATTGAGTACATCACCATCTATGTCTATGGAAAAGGAAAGAGACGTTACTGCCCATTATAAAATAAATTTAGGTTTCTTAAATTCAGGGATCCTCTCCTATATGCACCCACTACATATACAGGTCTCACTCAACCCTCTTTGCATTCCCTACAGACTGGGGCTCAAGAGTGAGTGTAAATGCCAATACCCCTGGCTACTGCTAGCACAGTGAGTGATAAACTCTCCTTTGTCTCTGACTCAGAAGTCTCCTGTCTTCTGCCAGCATCCAGAAAACTAGGGCAGATTAACCTGTCATCATGCAAGTAATCTCAGAACTTTCAGAGTTCTTGATACCATTAAGGTAATTTTTTACTATGTTCTCTTTACTGAACAATTTTCCATAATATAAATTCACAGGAATTCAATGGTAATGAGAAGGAATTTTCTTTTCTTTTCTTTTTTTTTGAGTTGGAGTCTCACTCTGTCGCCCAGACTGGAGTGCAGTGGCCGCTCCCGGCCACCTCAGCCTCGACCTGCTGGGCTCCAACGATCCTTCCGCCTCAGCCTTCCAAGTAGCTGGAACTACAGGCGCACGCTACCATGCCTGGCTCATTTTGATTTATTGTAGAGATGAGATCTTGCCAAGTTGCCCAGGCGGGTCTCGAACCCGCGGGCTCAGGCAATCCACTCACCTCAGCCTTCCAAAGGGGCGGGATTACAGGATGAGCCACCCAAGCCCGGTGAGAAGGAATTTTCAACTAGTCTATCAAAAGAAGAGTAGTGCCACTCAGGATTAAGCATGATGTCAGCAGTGAGGGGAATGCTCTCCTTTCCCCCAACACCTGGGCCCTCTCCTCTTGGACCATTGGAGAAACTGAAGTTCAAAGTCTGTAAAAGATCTGAAAATGCTTCCTAATTGGTTTCTACCCCATATTCCTCTGTACTTACAGATGGTTGGTTCTCCTACTCACTTATTTTTAATCCTTCTGACAGCAATTTGGGTACAGGGAATAAGACTACCTGTGACTCTTTAGGTAAGATTAACTAGGCAAATTCCAATTCATGTCAATAAAGCATTTTTTGGGAAAAGGGAGCCGTGATAAAAAGTAAAGGTGGTCCCCAACATTTTAAATGGTTACTCTCTTCCCACAAAATAAACAACAAAAAAAATCACACCCAAATGCCTCTTATCATGTAATTCAATTACCTCTAAATCTACTGATCCAGCAGTGAGTAAGAAAAAAACTTGACAACTGATAACATTTTTATTGTCAGCAACTACTTCAAAGCTACTTTTGAAATAAAAGCTAATTTGACACTAAAAATATTCATAAGTACACATTTAAGATTCTAAATTACTGAGTAAATTTACATTTCCCAGGTTTGTCAATTTGGTAATTTTAATTTCATAATAGGAATCTTAAAAAAAAAATCTGTAAACACTGCTGATGAAATAAATGAGGTACAATGTAAGGAACAGTCAAAATTCTGGATCGGGTAACAGATTCGTTCTGAAATGAGGTGTCATGAACTCACCATGTGACCTTGATTAAGTTAACTAACCTTCTCTGGGACTTATTATAGCCGTTCCTTCCTATAAATACTGGAAAAGACCCAAAGATTAGATGAAGGAGTTGAGGAGTATATTCCTAGTCCATATTCCTTCAGATACTATTTACATATTGCAATATGGCTATAGACTCTAAAGTGCTTAAGAGTAACATCATAGGTAAAATTTTATTATATTTTCTATATCGTATGACACAGCCAGAAAATTTAAAACTTACTTAAAGTACATTATGGACAATGAGAAACTACAAGAAAGAGTTCATTTCACAGCCAGTCTTATAAAATAATCCTCAATTAAGTGCCTAAAAATCTGTCTTGAAATATTTAGAATATCTTTGCTAATAGCCAAACTACACCAAAAAGTCCTTTAATATCATAAATTTATATCAGTGTGAAGAATTCTATCTAGTTCCTTAGTCTTTTAATGACTATTACCTTGAGCTAGTAACTCTTCACCCAGCTGTATTTCTTCAAGGAAGAATTTCTGAACAGCTTCAGCATCTTTAAGATCAGGTAACTGTTTGGAAATAAAATATTTAGTAACTGACACCAAAATTATGCCAAGGAATATAACAAACACACAGAAAACCAATAAAAATAAAACAAAAAAATAGCTCATTTTTAAAAAAACTGATAAAAGAAATTTAGTCTTAAACAATACTTTTAAGAATGCAGAGTTCAGTATCCACATTCAAATGAAAGAAAAAAATACTTATCAATCAAACTGGTATTGAACAGTCTTAGAAAACTCTAAATCAACATAAAGGAAAAGTGAAGGATACAGATATGTACACTGTTCTACACATTTTACTCCAGAATACTTTCTAATTACTATTATGGTAGATTTTTATACAACTGTAACCACTTTGTTCTTATGATTCAACATACATGGCTTGTCTTTTTAAAACATATAAACTTGGTGTGATGGCTTATGCCTGTAATCTAGAACTTTGGGAGGCAAAGGTGGGAGGATCACTTGAGCACATGAGTTTGAGACCAGCCTGGGCAACATGATGAGACTCTACCTCTACAAAAAATAACAAAATTAGCCAGGAGTATAGGAGTGTGTGCCTGTAGTCCCAGCTACACAGAAGGCTGAACTGGGAAGATCATTTGAATGTAATAGTTCAAAGCTGCAGTGAGCTAAGATCATGCCACTGCACTCTAGCCTCTAGCCTGGGTGACAGGGTGAGACCCTGTCTCAAAAAAAAGAAAAAAGATAAAAAATAATTAAAATGTAGCCAGGCTCACTGGCTCAACCTGTAATCCCAGCACTTTGGGAGGCTGAGGTGAGTGAACTGCCTGAGCCCAAGGGTTCGAGACCCACCTGGGTAATTTGGTGAGACCTCATCTCTACAATAAATAAAAAAAAATTAGCCAGGCGTGCACGCGCTTGTAGTTCCAGCTACTTGGAAGGCTGAGGCAGAAGGATCGCCAGAATCCAGCAGGTCGAGGCTGCGGTGGCCAGGAACAGCCAACTGCATTCCAGTCTGGGTGACAAAGTGAGACTCCAACTCAAAAAATAAAAAAATAAATAAACAAGTAAAATGTATACCAATTATTAAAATGTCCATTTTTATTTAAAAAGTTTGACTTTTATTAATGAGCTTTTGGTTCTTGAATTACATTGTATACACTCTTTTTTGTTTGTTTGTTTTTTGAGTTGGAGTCTCACTCTGTCATCCAGACTGGAGTGCAGTGGCCGCTCCTGGCCACCGCAGCCTCGACCTGCTGGGCTCCGGCGATCCTTCCGCCTCAGCCTTCCAAGTAGCTGGAACTACAGGCGTGCACTACCACGCCCGGCTAATTTTTTTGATTTATTGTAGAGATGAGGTCTCACCAAGTTGCCCAGGCGGGTCTCAAACCCGCAGGCTCAGGCAATCCACTCACCTTGGCCTCCCAAAGTGCTGGGATTACAGGCTGAGCCACAGAGCCCAGCTCATTGTATACACTCTTATCCAACATAGGTGAACGAATTTAAGTTTTTGACAGTGGAGATATCATTCATTGAATATCTCAGCATATAGTAAGAATTCAATTCTATTCCTGAAACTAAAAGCACACACAGATGCACATCTGTTTTCCTATGTCCATAGACAGAAAAGACTACCAAAAACATATTATACATTTCAGAAAGGTAGTTTCAACATATTAGAACAACAAAGTGGTTCCCTGTTTCACCTATTACCATGTCCAGTCAACTAGGCGTATTGATTATTCACAACTGTCTCAAAATAACAAACTACAATTGATGTAATTTTTTCTTGCCTCAACTTGCTTTAAAATGAACGGCTAAGCCTTAGGAATCCAGACAATATAACTAACTTCAACGAAAAGGAAAAGGTGCATGCACAATGATTAACATTTACTTAGTTTACTTACAAATGCCACAGAACATTTTTTACCGAGTAGATAATAAACCTATGTTGTTAAAAATAACCATGAGCCCAGGCACGGTGGCTCATGTGTGTAAACCCAGCACTTTGGGAGGCCGAGGAGAAGAGAATTGTCTGAACCCAGGAGTTCGAGACCAGCCTGGATGATATGGTCTAGTACCTTTTTGGTACCAAGGTCTAGCATCTCTGCAATAAATTTTAAAAATCAGCCAGGTGTGGTGATGCTCACCTGTAGTCCCAGCTACTAGGAAGGGTGAGACGGAAGGATCACCTAAGCCCAGCAAGTCAAGGCTGCAATGGCTGTGATAGTGCCACTGCATTCCAGCCTGGTTGACAGTGAGACTCCTACTCAAAAACAACAACAACACGAACCTAAGATGTATGAAAAGAAAAAATAAAAGAGTTGTGCCGACAACTGTATACTGCAAGGTTGAAAACTTGCAGGACAGTAGGATTCTGGGTGTAAATAATCTTGAATAACTTTAAAAATGAATAGCATGGTTCTTTTAAAGGAAGTTGGAGCAAGGAAAATTAAATCAATAAATGTTATATTTATATTAAGAACAGGACAACTTGCAGTTGAAGTTATTAAACAATTTCTAAAAACAACAAACTACATTTTAAAATAAAAAGCAATGTCCAGTATCAACTGGTTTTCTCCAAATACATATATGAAACAGACCTTAAAATAATATTTCTACAAAGAATGTCATATAATCAAAACAAAAAACGGACTATTACCTTCGAAAGCCCGGCTCTCTCCTTGGCAAGCTTCTGTCTCTTTCTCCCTACAAGAAATGTATTGTAATATTTTCATTTTGCCATTATCAAAAGAGAATCAAAAGAAGTCTAATTGCTGTGGCAGTCATTACTTCCATTTGGGAAACATTCCTGACTCCAGGATCTCTGCCTCCTTGATTTCCTTATGATCTGCCAGAGCCACACGGCTAGTTCTGGTCAATCTACGAAAGGCAAAATGACACTGGGCGGGAGCATTCTTTCCTTTGGGGTACCAGGTCTGGCAATTCACCGTTACATTATGCAGCTCAAGTCCCTCTTCCAACCTACACAGGACATGTAACAGGAACTAATTTTAGGGAGTTTTACTACTGAAATACACCAAATTCTATCCTCAGTTAATGTTGCAAACTAACTGGCATTCTCTCTCTTTTTTTGAGTTGGAGTGTCACTCTGTCACCCAGGCTGGAATGCAGTGGCACGCTCCCAGCCACTGCAGCCTCCACCTGCTAGGCTCTGGCGATCCTTCCACCTCAGCCTTCCAAGTAGCTGAAACTGCAGAGTGAGTCAGTCTCCCTCTGACATGGAGGCTGAGGACACAAAGGCTCAGGCGATCCTTCCTCCTCATCCTTCCAAGTAGCTGGAACTACAGGCATGTGTCACCCACGACCGGCCATTTTTTCTTGGTTTATTGTAGAGATGAGGTCTCACCAAGTTGCCCAGGCTGGTCTTGAACTGGTGTGCTCACCAATTCTCTCACCTTAGCCTCCCAAAGGTTTGGGATTATAGGCATGAGCCACCGCCCTGGCATTCTTAAAGTGGGGGGATTAAATAAGTTTTCTAAAAATATAGTACTTACACATTTGGCAAAAATGGGGGGGGGGTGTGGGAATAGTGCTCAGAAATGCACTGCTTAAATCTTAACTATCGTTACTGATTAAGAGAGAAATAACAAACCCTCTGCCTAAGGTCTGCAAGCTGTTTTGTCTGTCTTGTTTTTGACACGAAATCAAGCAATAATAAAAATCTCAAGAGGAAGAGATGTTGTTTAAAACTCTACTCATCAGCCGGGTTTGGTGGCTCAGCCTGTAATCTGGTGCCTTTGGGAGGCTGAGGTGAGTGGATTGCCTGAGCCTAGGGGTTCGAGACGGGCCTGGGCAACGAGACCTCATCTCTACAATAAATCAAAAAATCAGCCGGGCGTGGTAGTGCACACCTGTAATTCCGGATACTCGGAAGGCTGAGGCGGGAGGATTGCCGGAGCCCAGCGGGTCGAGGCCGAGGTGGCCGGGCGCGGCCACTGCACTCCAGTCTGGGCGACAGAGTGAGACTCCAACTCAGGAAAAAAAAACTAAAACCTCTAATCATCAGCTAACTCTTCAGTAGGAGAAAATAGTAGGAAACTAACAGCATTTTAAAATGCTCTTTAGTGGTATACCTCATGTGGAAGGGTGTTGGAACACAGAAAGCACAAGCTTTGACACCCAACTGCCTTGTCTGTATTCTGACTCTCACTCACTAGCAATATATCCTTGGGCAAGTTCTGGTAACCTAGGCCTCACTGTCTTCCTAACACTGGTATAAGAGGAGTATCTACTTCATAGAGCTGCTGTGAGGATTAAATTAGTTAATACATGTTAAGTATTTTTTTAACAGTGCCTGGTTCGTAACTCATACAATATAAGCATTTGGAATTGAGTTCTTACAGAGCACTTACACTGTAATAGGTATTATAAGTAATCTAGAGATGACATACATAAGCTATATGGAAGGACTGTAGAGGTTATATGCAAATACTATACCATTTTATCTAAGAGACTTGAGCATTCTCAGATTTTGGTACCAGGGGAGTACTGGAACCAATCCCCCAAGATTACTAAAGGAGGAGTAATAATAAATTACTCGCCTGGCATGGTAGCTCACACTTGCAATCCCATTATTTTGGGAGGTGGAGGCAGAAGGATTGCTTGAAGCCAGGAGTTTGAGACTCCTGGGCAACAAAGTCAGAGTTCGTTTCTACAAAAAACTAGCCAGGCATGGTAGTACTTGTCTTGTAGTCCCAGCTACCCAGGAGGCTGAGGCAAAAGGACAGTCTGAGTTCTGCAGGCCATGGCTGAAGCTCTGAGTCATGACCGTGCCACTATACTCCAGCCTGGGTGACAGCGTGAGACTCCTGACTCAAAAAAAAAAAAAAAAAAAAGATTAATCGCTAAATCTACCAATGAGGCCAGGCACGATGGCTCACTCCTATAATCCCAGCACTTTGGGAGCCAAGGTGAGAAGACTGCCTGAGCCCATGGGTTCGAGATCAGCCTGGGCAACTTGGTAAGACCTCATCTCCACAATAAATACAAAATTAGCTGGGCATGGCGGTGCATGACTGTAGTTCCAGCTACTAGGAAGGCTGAGGTGGCCATGAGTGTGCCACTGCACTCCAGCTTAGGTGACAGAGTGAGACTCTGACTCAAAAACAAACAAACTACCAATGACACAGAGAATAACCATTGGCATAGCTAAGAAAAGGTAAGGTTCTACTAATTAGCTGGGTGATTTAGCTTAGGTAAATAAATCTCTTAACTCTCCCGAGATAAGCCTGCCTAATCTCACAGGGCTACCATGAGAAACAAAAGCCATAAAACAAGCAAATGTACTCTGAAAACCTTAAAGCACTCGACAAATCCAAGTCTCAATGCATGACTGAAGAGGCAGTGACCTGTTTGCCTATCTGCCAGACAGGTGGTTAATTTACTATGGTCAGGGTACCTTCTTTTCTTATCCTATCCTTTCAAACTAGATTTAACCACACCAGTGTCTGATGCCAACTTAGTGCCCCATAATATACAAAGTGCTACCACTCTAAGGCTTAAATACAATTCTAGCAATTCCAAAGAAAGTGTAGGTCAAAGTAGACCTTACATATTCATCTGAAGACTGCCAATTTTTCTAACAAAGTACCTTACCCAAGTGTTCATCACTCCAGAACTAATTGAGGGGAACAGAATACAGAACCTAACTCTATACTCAATTAGCTAAGGGTTTCCATTCTCTTTAGGCAGAAAATAATAAATTATACCAGAAGATGTTATCAAATTGCTAAATATGGTACAGACTTGAAATACACTAGAAGAGTATGCAAGACTAGAAAGGAAATGGAAAGACTTCAGAGGAACTGGACATGAAGACAAGGAACACCTGAGTGTTAATTAAGAGTGAGCACTAGGGGCTCGGTGGATCAGCCTGTAATCCTGCGCTTTGGGAGGCCAAGGTGAGTGGATTGCCTGAGCCGGCGGGTTTGAGACCTGCCTGGGCAATTTGGCGAGACCTCATCTCTGCAATAAATCAAAAAAATTACCCGGGCATGGTAACACGTGCCTGCAGTTCCAGCTACTTTGAAGGCTGAGACAGAAGGATGCCAGAGCCCAGCAGGTCGAGGCTGCGGTGGCCGGGTACGGCCACTGCACTCCAGTCTGGGCGGCAGAGCGAGACTCCAACTCAAAAAAAAGCAGAGTGAGCACTCAACAAGTTTTAGCTGCTACACGGCAGACACTATTCTAAATGTTTATTATTTTATGTAATACAATCACACTAAAATGTTTATTATTTTATGTAATACAATCACACTCTTCGTCTTACAGATGAGAAAATTTACCAACCACAACTACTTAGTGGCAGAATAGCAATTCAAATACAGGAAAGTTGAACTTCAGAGTATGTGTTCTCAAACATTATCCTGCCTCTATATGCAATAATGTGGAGAAGTAAAGACATTTCCATCATAATAAAAAGTATCTCAGAAATGATCATGCCAAGTGTGTGTAATCAACACTGAGAAATTCAATCTGCTAAACCAGAATTTAGTAAAAACGAAAAAAATGATACTAAAACCCAAAAGAGTGAAACTTAGTTTCCATCACTATCCAATCTTGAATATATTTAAGAGGGTGAAGAGTGGTAATTGTCACTGAATACATTTAGCCAATACCCTTTATCAAATTTTAAGATCAGTTAGTTGCTATACATTTTTTTTTTTTTTTTTGAGTTGGAGTTTCACTCCGTCACCCAGACTGGAGTACAGTGGCCGCTCCGGCCACCGCAGCCTCGACCCACTGGGCTCCGGCGATCCTTCCGCCTCAGCCTTCCGAGTAGCCGGAATTACAGGCGCGCGCTACCACACCCAGCTGATTTTTGCTTTATTGTAGAGATGAGGTCTCGCCAAGTTGCCCAGGCGGGTCTTTTAGCAGTTAAGATTAAAATTAAAGTTCAAGACAGCCTAGGCAACATAGCAAGACACTGTCTCTTAAAAAAGTAAAAAATAAAAACAGGTCGGGCTCAGTGGCTCAGCCTGTAATTCCAGCACTTTGGGAGGCTGAGGCGAGTGGACTGCCTGAGCCCGAGGGTTCAAGACCAGTATGGGCAACTTGGTGAGACCTCATCTCTACATTAAAAAAAAAAAATTAGCCAGGTATGGTAGCACATGCCTGTAGTTCCACCTACTTGGAAGGCTGAGGTGGAAGGCTTGCCGGAGCCCAGCAGGTCGACACTGGGGTGGCCATGAGTGTGGCCCTGCACTCCAGTCTGGGTGACAGAGTGAGACTCCAAATCAAAAAAAAAAAAGAGATTAAAATTCTGACTTTAGTTTCATAGGACAATTAACTTGGTACATTAACTTACTTCCAGATATAGTATAACAGCATTTCTATGATAAAGGGACAGATGGTAACTGAATAAAAAATCAAGAAAGAATTACACATTCAATCAGCAGAATCAGGTCTTTACTCAGTATTTGCTAGGTATCAGTTTTTTGTTTTGTTTTTTATATTTTTGAGTTGGAGTCTCACTCTGTCGCCCAGGCTGGAGTGCAGTGGCACTGTCACAGTCACTAGCCTCTACCTGCTGAACTCAGGTGATCCTTCTGCCTCAGCCTTCCAAGTAGCCGGAACTACAGGCGTGCACTACCACACCCAGCTAATTTTTTATTTATTGTAGAGACGAGGTCTCGCCAAGTTGCTCGGGTGGGTCTCGAACCCTCGGGTTCAGGCAATCCACTCGCCTCAGCCTCCCAAAGTGCTGGGATTACAGGCTGAGCCACCAAGCCTGGTCATAAATCATTGTTAAAGCATTCATTTAAATATGATGCTTACTTAATGTAGTTTAAATGATGTGTCATTTCATCTGGCCCTTTATAAATGAAACACTCCTGTAGTTGGCATTATAATTTGGAAGTTAAACTTCATTCATTACTGATAATTTAGACTGATACAAATTATGCTTTAAAGATTCTGAAATGCTGCTCTTACTAACAGGAGACAAGTCTAAATAAACTAGGATCCCAGATTTAACCTCAAACCTTATTTTAAACAACTTAAGCCTCTTTTCCTTAAAAGCAGAAACAAGGGCTGGAGCAGTGGCTCAGGCAAGATCACTTGAGGCCAGGAGTTCAAGCCCAGCCTGGGCAACAAAGAGACCTTGTCTCTACAAAACCAACTTTTTAAAAAATTTAACCAGGTATGGTGGCACATGCCTGTGTTGGCTGAGCCCAGGAGGTCCAGGCTGAGGTGAGCAGTGACTGTGACACTCACTGTACTCCAGTGTTGGTGACAGAGAGACCCGATTCAAAAAAAGGAACCAGTCATGCAGTTATCTTTAAACAGATTGCAAAATTATTATGAATAAGTTTTACCCGCCAACAAAAATATCAAGTAACAAAATAATGCTATTCATAAAAAATTTCTAAGGCCGGGTGCGGTGGCTCAGCCTCTAATTCCAACATTCTGAGAGGTCAAGGAAAGAGGACTGCCTGAACCCTGGGGTCTGAGACCAGCCTGGGCAACTTGGTGAGACCTCATCTCTACAATAAATCACAAAAACTAGCCGGGCGTGATGGCGTGCGACTGTATTGGGGGCTACTTGGAAGGCTGAGGCGGAAGGATCCCCTGAGCCCAGCAGGCTGAGGCTGCGGTGACCAGCCTGGGCAACAGAGACTCCAAATTCCCCCAAAAATCTGTGTACAATGACAGTTCTTATGATTTTGTCAACCACAATTTTTGGTTTTTTCAAGGTTTTCTTTCTTTCTTTCTTTCTTTGGAGTCAGCATCTAACTCAGTCTCCCAGGATAGAGTGCAGGAGCGTGCTCACAGCCACCACAGCCTCGACCTGTTGGCCTCAGGTGATCCTTCTGCCTCAGCCTTCCAAGTAGCTGGAACTACAGGCACGTGCCACTATGCCCGGCTAGTTTTTTGATTTACTGCAGAGATGAGGTCTCGCCAAGCTGCCCAGGCTGGTCTCCAATCCCTGGCTTCAGGCAATCCTCTCTCCTCAGCCTCTCAAAGTGCTAGGGTTACAGGCATGAGCCACCGAGCCCGGCTTCTCAAGGTTTTCAACAGGATTTCAGAGCTTCCCATGGAAAAGGGTCAATCCACTCTTTAAAGAGCTTTACATATGCAACAACACTCCTACCCCAACTGCCAACCATTCTGGAAAATGACCCTAAAGTCCAGGAGTCACATCGGCTGCCAGTACTTGTGCAGTGGCACCTCCTAGGCCAGGAAAATAATGGTGGGCACTTCAAATATCTTACTTAATCTTCCCAAAAACCAACAAGAGGTAGGTGGCATTTCCTGATTTTACAGCTAAGGGAATCAAGATTCAGAAACCCCAAGATGATGTCGCTAAATCGGTGGCCAACCTGGCCCTGGAAACCCAGTGTCTGAATCCAAAGCAGTACTCCTACCTAACCATAAATAAAACAAATTATGTCTATATCCCTTCCCCCACAAAACATAAGAGAGCTGCCACTGGATGTCATATTGTAAGAGGTACTAAGGTCGGGATGGCCCAATACAGTGGTCACTACTCGCATGTGGCTACCAAACGTTTGAAATGACTCGAAATAGCTTACTTAAATAGTAATCACTATCATTTAAGTGAATAATAGTCACTTCTCGGCACATTCCGGGCTTCCATAACTTACATATCCATTTTAGCTTCAGAGACTGTTTTGGCTGAGCAATCTAGATAAATTAGAAAAATGTTCCTTATTGCAACCAATCTGCTCTTCTATGGTTGCAAATGAAGACAGCCCTCCCACCAGTCCCCACCCCGCCAGTCCCAAGCGGATCACCGTGGTTTTGGTGGCAAGGTTTCCCCCTAGTCGACCTCGCTTAAAAGATGTCGCAGGTACGAAATAAGACTGAGCCACAGGAGAAGCGCAGCCCTTTGGACTCTCCTGCAAATTTCTGTAGCATTCACTCATATCTCGGAAGCACTCGGAGCGAAGCGACCAAGAGGGTTTAAGAATGCAACAAGGACACAACCGCACTGGACATGCGACTGGGTCTCGGGCGAAAGAAAATTCGTCCTATTCAAAAGGCCTGACTTTAGAGTTAAGGCTTCAAGAGGTGAGCCGGGCGGGCGCGATGGCTCACGCCTATAATCCCAGCACTTTGGGAGGCCGGAGTGAGAGGACTGCCTGAGCCCACGGGTTCGAGATCAGCCCGGGCAACTTGGCGAGACCTTATTTTCTACGATACATTGAAAGAAAAATATAAAAAAATAAAGAGGTGAAAGGAGGAAGAAAAAAAAAAAGAAGCACCCTACCCCGCCACACACACACACACACACACACACACACACACACACCCTAAACTGTAACACAGACAAGAGCTCATTTACAGAGCAAGTGTTTGGGGAAAACAAAATGGGAAAAATCCTTCCTTCAAAATGGAGGGACCATTGCGGGACACGAGGGCCCCCGAAGCCCTCGGAGCCGCGCAGCCAGCGCCATCTCCTCCTCCCCCCGCACCACGCGGTCACCAGCGCGGCCGGCGGGGGTCGGGGGGGGGAGAGGCCAGGCCCGAGGGGACCCACTCACGTTCACGGAGCCTGTTCTTGAAGTTGGGGTCACTCCGTCGCTTGCGGTCGAAGTAAATGCAGTACCCGATGAAAAGGGCCCCGCACACGCCGGCGGCGATGGCGCTGTTCCTGCCCACCATCTTTTCTCCGGAGCTGAGGGCGGACGGCGGCGGCGGAGACCGCAAAGGAGCGG